>NC_034598.1:35929725-35965250 GCF_900095145.1 Mus pahari
GTGTGTGTGTGTGTGTGTGTGTGTGTGTGTGTGTGTGTTGCTGTCAGAGGTGGAGATTAAAGGGAAGTCTCTTAGGAGGGTCTGATGCTGCTCTTGTGGAACATCTGGGTTCGTTTCTAGAAGAGCTAACTCCAGACAGAGTGGGAAGTGCCCTTCCCAGTATGCTGCCCTCCATTTCTCTAACCCATCACTCCCTACCCTGATGTCATCTGCCACAGGGGCCTTACTGAGCCACACTGGCCCCAGACATACCCTCGAGTCTCCAAACTGTGGCTTAGATAAGCCCATTTTCTCTGTCAAGTTGCCCATCCCAAGAAACTAATAATAATACCTCAAGTATATCTTTGAGGTCTACTGTTGGTTCATTTGAAATCTTTCTTCCTTTTACAATATAGACCTTAATGTTACTCTATCTATTCTTAGTGCTGAGTTCGCTGTGTGTCGATCATTTGATGTGTCTATTTCTGTTTTCACTCACTTCAAATTGTTCTCTCTCGATTTCTCAGTTGACTGCGGCCACTCAGGAACCTGCTTAGTTCATAACTATAAAGTTTCCTCCTGTCGTTGACTCCTTGTTTTATCCTGTTACCGTCAGAGAGGATAAAGGATATATTTTTATTTATTGCAATTCACTGAAGAAGTATCTGATTTTTAAAATTTGTTATTAGGGTCCTAAAATTTGGTCTGTGGAATGTTTCATGTGATGGTAAAAATGTGCATCTTGCTGCTGTCAGGTAAGATGCCTATTTAAATATGTTAGACTTGTAGATTAATTAATTATACCTATCCCTGTCTAGCTTCCAAGTGAGTGAGACTCACATTATGATTCATTCATTTAGCTTTTGCATAGTTACTGAGGGATTACCTCTAATCTAACTTTCTAATGCCAGAATGACTACCTGTGCTCTCCAAGTATTTGCTGTTTGTGTGTTTCTGGGTTATTTCTGCCCCATCAGTCTGTCCTGGGGTCCATTTCACTTGGGGACATGCTTCTGGTCCATCACATCTAATGGAGTGTCCCCTCCATCTTCTCCCTCCTCCTCTCTCCTCCCCTCTCTCCTCCACCTCATGGTCCCTCCCTACAACCACCAGTCCTCCCCAGTAATTGGCTGTCACCAGTTATTTAACCACTGGATTTAAATTGGGGACCAAAGTTTACACAACAAAGGCTGGTGTCCATTGGAGATTCACTTATCTTGGGGCAGCCAGATCTTGGGGTACAGAGTCTAGCATTTAAGTACCACAACATAGACTAGTGCTGCATTTGAGGTTTTATCTCCATTTGCTGCCAACAATGAGTGCTTGATATAGCTGGGAGCTTCAGTGTTGGGCAAATATTTATAATTATTAGAACGTTTTGTGGAAACAATCCCTTCAGTATTGTATGATGGCATTGCTTTCGACATCCTTGATTGAAATTCTGTTTTATCAGATGTCAACTTTCCCATTTGCTTCTTGTTTTCATTTACAGAGGACTATCTTTTCCCATCTCTTCACGTGTGGTTTGTGTCTTCATGGTTGTAGTAAATACTTGATTAGCACAGACAGAGTCCTAGAGGCAGGGGGCAGGGGCTGGCATGGAACGTTGTGGGAGGCAAATGCTTTGTAAGTGCTTTCTGGGGACAGCAAACTGAGCAGCTATCCAATTGTAATTCAATGGAGAGATGTCCCGCCAGGCTCTTGTATCTGAACACTAGTTCTCAATTAGTGGTACTGTTTGGGGCGGTAACAAAAGTTTCAGGAGGTGGTGCCTTGCTGGAGGAAGTGCATCACTGGGGGGTGGGGCTTTGAGGATTTATAGCCTTGTGATCCATCCTTCCTGTTATTTCTCTCTTTCTGCTTCTTCTGTGTGGATAAAATGTGATCTGTGGGTGTAGAAGGAATGGCCGCAGCTGTCTCTCTGTAAACGCTGGGGCCACAAAGCCACAAAGGCATCTTCTGCAGGAGGACCTAATTGAAAGCTCCCTGAGAGACCAAGGCTTGCTGACACAGACAGTGCCAGCCAATAGGGAACTGCTGTTTAGAAGAGATGCTTTCTTAGGAGCAATGGGACGCAGGTGGAGAGTATTAAAGGAGTTTGCAGCAGCGTTCCGATAAGCTTGCTGAAGCGTTTCTCACCTGCTCCCAGGGTCTGTGTCATGGACTCCGTGCCACCTCACCTCCAACCCCCAGGGACAGGTAGGGTCAGCAGCGAGTAGTCCAGGGCACCGGCAGCAGGCTGGCTTCCTGTTCCTGCTTCCCTTGCTTTCTCTGACTGTTGCCATGTCTTTTCCACCATGACAGACTCTCTCCCTCTGGAACCAGAAGCCAAAGCAAAACCTTTCTTCTTTAAGTTGCCTTAGTCGGGGTATTTTATCACAGCAGCAGGAAAATAACTAACCGGCTAGGTAAGGCACACCCCTGTGCATGGCTCTGGTGACATAGCAACACAGTCTCAAAGATCTCAGAGAGATGGCATGGCAAATGGCTTCCAGGACAGACTGCAGCCCGTTTGTAAGACGACTCCCCAAAAGCTGCATCTTGGTGTGTTAGAGATGGGGAAGCACTCAGTAGGCTCCCTTTCGGGGGACATTGTAGTCATCAAGTTCCAGAAGCCCTCTGAACTGGGCTTGGGTTTGCTGGGGACAACAAGACTTTCCGTCCACCAAAGCTGCAGATGTCTACACTAGGGAGGGCTCCTGGGGTGGCTTCCTGTCTGTCTGTCTGTCTGTCTGTTCTGTTGAGGGGGAAATTGCTTTTTGTGCCCTGATGATCCAGATTAGGAAGATGTGGTAGCAGGAGAGCTCTCTCTCTCTCTCTCTCTCTCTCTCTCTCTCTCTCTCTCTCTCTCTCTCTCCCTCCCTCCCTCCCTCCCTCCCTCCCTCCCCTTCCCCCTTCTCTCTCTCCTCTGCAGCTCCCTTGCCTTCCTTGCCCCTCAGCTCTCTCCCACTTTGTTCTTTAACCCTCTAATCCAAACACGGGGGTTTAATTTTGTGGGCTATGGGTGCTGGGTGCCTCTAGACAGCCACGTTGCTTTACCTGATATGATAACTTGCTCCTGATTAAATGCCATCTCTCCCGGTGACAACATTGTCCACAGTGACCAGCACAGACTTTTGGGAGAGATTCAGTGACTAAGCAATCAGACATCAGACTCATCACACCACAGGGACCTTCTCAGAGGTCCAGATCGACAGCGGGATCATACTGAAGTTCATGTACGTGCCAGGCCAGGAGGGGGNGGGAGGGGAGGGGGAGGGGAGAAGGGGAGGGGAAGGGGAGGGGAAGGGAAGGGAAGTTTTATAGTGTATAAAAAGGAAGAAGAGGACACAGAGGGCCAGCTTGGTTTTCTCAGACCCACAGGGATGTCTGGGAAATGGCTGAAGCAATGACCAAGAACAAGCTCTTGTTCTTGGTGGCTGAGCAGGAACATCTTACATCATTCCAATCAGTACATCTTTGTGGTGATTGATGGTGGCCCCATTTTATCTCTTCCTTCAGAGGTCAATCACTCTTTGCAATGTCCAGCTGCCTTCTCGATCTCTCTAAATAAATAAATAGCTGGAGAAGGGATGGAATCTTGATTAACTCTGAAGGGCAAGATCAAAGCAGAACAGGTTCTGACAAGATGAGCTGTAACCGTGTGCTGGTACTGAGATCTATTATCGAAACACCCTTTGGAGATCTCTTGGGAATACATTACCCTTTGTTTCGTTACTGTTTTCCCGTTGTGTAATCTTACCATCGTTCATGACAGCGTCTTGCATGTGTCAGTCCAAATGATTCCAGGTCACCAGTGTCATGGTACAAGTTCCCTTCGAGCAATTAATCTTCAAGGGGCTTTCCGAGTGTCCTGGGTCACCCACACGTCACTTAAAAGAAAGCACAGCATCGGTCACGCCAGCTTGAAGCACATCAGGGGAGGGGAGGAAGTATGAGTTTGATTTAAAGAAAACAAACCTCTTGAATTTTTTCCCCAGTGTGTCTGCTTTCCATAATAATATGCTTTATTCCTTGTTGTGCTGGAATAAACCACTCAAATAAATACATGTGAGCAGACCATGTACCAGAACAATATCAAATAATCACAGTTTGTGGGCTTATTTGGAAGTTACATGGAATGTGGCCTTTGAGACATGACGCTCTCTAATTGGCTACTTCTTAGATTCTGAGGTTGGACTCAGAAGCCTGTCCCATTTACAAATGACCGGTAAGGGTATGGGAGTACTCAGGCCCAGGTAGTGGTTGAATGTAATTACAAACAGCCAGTGAGACCCCTGATCAGAAGCTGGGTTAAATGACTTTGAATGGAATTGTCCCCAAACTCCAGCTTGGTGTTGTACAGCCTGAAGCTGGAAACCTGATTGTAAACACCTGTGTTGATAGATATTCTGATCGCAATAGATTTTTTTCCAGGAAATAGAGTTAGCGATAGATATTTCCAGGAAACAAGAGTGCTTTCATGAGGAAGAGGTAAGGTTTGAGAAGGAAGTCCACCTGCTGGTCCAACTGCTGGGTGCTGCCAAGGCCTTCCTGCCCCCACGGAACTCGCTATGATGTCTACCGGTCAGAATAGCTTAGTTAGTGGAGAGCTCCGAGCCCCACACAAATACCCCCAGTGAGCCTGGGTTTACATTTGGGAACGCTCTATTTGACTTACAAGATCACTCCCTGCTCTCTTCCTGTATGATAACCAGACCTTAAAATCCATTCTCTGTGTGTTCTAAAGAATGGATTAGTTTTTAATTGAACCATGCCAAACAGAAAATACCAGAGTCCAAGATACAGTGAGCAGGGATGGGGGAGTCTTTAGTGACCAAATCAGAAGGGGCTGATGGGGCCAGGAGGTGAGAGGGTTTTCCTGTTCCCTACATCCTCTCTGCTTTCTATCCATGGAGCCACAGTCATCACAGTTTACATTCCCAGAGCCCATTCTTTCCCTCCCGCCTCAGCCCAACCACAGCAGGACCCCATCCCTTCAATGTGGCTTTTCATAGATTGAATGCACAGTGTCCTAGGGTTTACTGCTGTGAAGAGACACCATGACCAAGGCAACTCTTAACAAAGGCAAACATTTCATTGCAGCTGGCTTACAGGTTCAGAGGTTCAGTCCATTATCAACAAGGTGGGAGCATGGCAGCATCCAGGCAGACACGGTGCTGGGGAAGGAGCTGAGAATTCTACATCTTGATTGGAAGGCAACAGGAAACTGTGTCACACTGAACAGAGCGTGAGCATAGGAGACCTCAAAGCCTGCCCCCACAGCGACTCAATTCCTCCAACAAGGCCATAAAAAGTGCCAGTGGTCCAAGCATTCAAATGCATGAGCCTATGGGGCCACCCCTGTTCAAACCATCGTACACAGTAAATCCTTCTTTCTCAACATAGAGCAAATATTAGCCAAGAGCTACCTACAGACAATTGCCTGTAACTAGTTAACATTCAGACACTGAGGTGAAAATGCCATTCGCACCCGTGGTAAGTACGGTTTGAATGCACGATGTCTCCCAAGGACAGGTTCATCTGTCAGAACCCGACAGAACTATTTGGAGAGATTGTAGAACCTTTTGGGAAGGGAATCTAGCTGGCAGAAATAGCGTCTTAAGAGGTGGGGGTTGAGAGTTAATGGCAACTTTTGACCCAAGTTCTTTCCTTCCTGGTCTACGGGGGATGTGAACAAGCAACTTCATAGTCCTACTACCACAGAGAGACACAGCTTTCTGCTGCTATGGACTTTATTATGCCTGCCTTCCTCTAAATGCACAGTATCCGCTCAAATCACGGGTCAAAGCCAGTCCTTGTCCCCTTAGGTTACTCTCTCACGTATCAATCACAGCAGTGAGGGACGTTATCGGTGTCGTCAGCACAGTGTGGCTGTAATCCTTACTGAGCTCTCCACTCATACCAGATGAGAAGAGAACCTTTAGAGGGCACAGGCAGGAAGCAGAACATTTAGCTAAACCACCTGCCTCCATCTCTGTGATCCCCACTGCCTGGGAGGCTGAGGCAGGAGGATCACGTGTTGGCAGCCAGCCTAACTTGGGTGGTACAGAGATAAACAACGCCATCACCTTCCCACTAGCCTGTGTTTCAGACTCGAGGATGTGGCTTCGTGCAAACTGCCTGGGGATGCTTTAGCACCTTATCTGGCATCTTGAGAAAACAGAGAACAGAGCGAAGAATAAATGCTGTTTAAGATGAACATAATCTTCCATTTGGCACCTTTCCCCAGCACTGGATGGACCCCCTTTATGTTTCTAGGAGCTCCTGGACCATCTTGGCTTTCCCCTGGAGTCAGGAGCTCCATTTGTAGGTCAGGAGAGGTCGTTACTTGGCTAGTCAGGGATGAAGATGTCAAGTCTAAGAGTACTTCCCAAATGCTACTACAGAAGGATTAAAGGACCATATGATGCTGTGTAGATGCTTCTTTGTCAGTATACGGGAGTCAAACCAGGGAAAGGATCTTAAAAAAACAAAAAAATTACAGCTGGCCAAAAAAAGTTACAGCTGGCCAGCAGTGGCACACACCTTTAATCCTAGCACTTAGGAGGCAGAGGCAGGTGGGTCTCTGAGTTCAAGGCCAGCCTGGACCACAAATCGAGTTCCAGGACAGCCAGGGCTACCCAGAGAAGCCCTGTCTCAAAACTTCCCCTAAAAAAACTATTGTATGAAGCCATGTGTAGCATCCCGGCAGAGGAAGGAAAGGACAAAAGACACAAGGGACCCCTTTGAACAAGGCAAGCAGTGCCAAACCCATGTGCATGCCCCAGGTGGCTCTTCTTCACACTCACTGATGCCAATCTGGCTCCAGATAGGTAAAAATGGATCTTGAGGATATAACTAAATCTTTTGAGTCCCTCCTACTTCCCATCCGCAGGCCTGGAAGATGAGCAAAACACAAGGTCTTCCCCATGCCATGCATACACTTCCTGGGAAGAAAAGCAGCTCAGAACCACGGGGTGACTGAGTGCCCTCATCTTGCAGAGCTCACAGACTCTTCTACCATATCTAAAGCATTGGTTACCATGGGAACAGTCCAGACAACAGGGGCTCCCCCAGCATGTAGACCTTTCAGTGCTAAAACCAACACTTGGCCTATCCACTCAGTCTCAAATAATTCTGTTACAAAACACTGCCACCAACTGGGTCCAGTGGAGAATGTTTGCTGATTGTACCACTCTTGGGAGTGTGTGTCAATGGGCAGGGCTGCTCAGTTTTTGCTAAGCACCCTAATGATGAGGCACATTAGTAGATAAACATTCAAAACGCAATGGTTTCCACTTAAAAATCATTCCCAAGGGGCTGGAGAGGTGACTCAGTGGTTAAGAGCCCTTGCTACTCTTCCACAGGACACAGATTCAAGTTCTGTCACTTGTGCCAAGTGATTCACCATTTCCTATAACTATAGCTCCCGGGGAATCACCTCTTTATGACCTTTTTGGGCACCTGCGCTCATGTATGTATGCATGCACACACATATGTATACACATATGCATACACAGGATAAATTTAAAAAAAACTAAAAATCATTGAGTTTTTTAATTTTAATTTTTTTTGTTTTTAAGATTATAATCAAATTTCTCCATTCCCCTTCTCTCCTCCAGACATTTCTATATATCCTTCCATGCTTTCTTTCAAATTCATGGACTCTTCCAATTAATTATTATTGCATACACACACCCACATACACATGCACACAAGTAACATTAAGCAGACTGAACAGGCTACAGATAGATACAGATGATAAGAGATAGAGATATAACCTGATTAGAATATATAAATATATGTGTATATATTCCTAGATGTAGCCTGCATGTATGTATATATATATATATATATATATATATATATATATATATATATGCACACACACATATTCCTAGGTATAGCCTGCTCAGATCTTATATGTATAGACACATACATACACATACTAATTAATATATATATATATATATATATATATATATATATATATATTTCCTAGACATAGCCTGCTCAGTCTGTATGTTATTGTGTGCATATTTTCAGAGCTGGCCATTCATTACTGGACAACCAGTTGATGTGCTCTTCCCTGGGGAGGAGTGCCTCTCTTGCCGAAGCTTTCCTCAGTTGCCTATAGTTCTTTGTGGAGGGTTGAGGTCTCCTGGGCACTTTCCCCTCCTCTTTGGCATGTCTGGTGATGTCGCCCTGTTCAGCTCTCCTATAGACATTCATATTGGTAAGATTTTATGGGTTTATTGGGTATAGCTTCCGACATTAAGAGACATAATCTTTTTGTTTGTTTGTTTGTTTGTGTGTTTGTTTTTCGAGACAGGGTTTCTCTGTGTAGCCCTGGCTGTCCTGGAACTCACTTTGTGGACCAGGCTGGCCTCGAACTCAGAAGTGCTGGGATTAAAGGTGTGTGCCACCACTGCCCAGCAAGAGACATAATCTTGTAGCAAGCTCCCCAGTCCTCGGGCTCCCCCTCTTCCCAGCGTTCCCTGAGCCTTAGGTGCAGGAGTATTTTATACATGCGTCCACTGGGACTGGGCTCCACAGTCTCCTAGCCCCATTTTAAAGAGACACCATGGCCTAACTGTGGACTACATAAGTGTGCACAAATACGGAATTCTATAAGCTCCAGGGTTTACAAACATGGGCAGCAGTTAGCATTAGAAACTTATTTCCAACCCACAGGGCATGCGATGAACCAGGTAGGTGCAGCTGCTCCCTTGGAAAGTAATGTCTGACCCCAGAAATAACAAGGCTGCCCTGAGGTTGTCCCTAATAAGGCTCTCTTAGCCTCGCCAGATGTCTCCCACCTTCTGTCCTTTGCTCACAGTCCACCCATATGGATTAGCCCCAGGGACCTTGCTGTTCTTTCTGACAGAGGTCTCATGACTCACAGTAGACGTCAAGTCCAGCTACGACAGGGCATTGTGTATGCAATGAGCAAGCTTGCAAATGAAGTCGAACGTGCAAGCATCCTCCTTCATTTAAACACCCTGCTGTTGGCTCCTGGCCTGGGAACTAGCAAGCAAGTTGATTGGGTCTTAGTATAAGGTGTGGACATAGAAGAGGCCTCTCGAACCGACCGAGGCACAAAATGGAATTAGATTATAGGTATCTAGATGGTGGCAGCTTCTCCTGAACTGTGTGTGTGTGTGTGTGTGTGTGTGTGTGTGTGTGTTAGCTACATGCCCTGGGGCCATGATATACAGTGTCGAATCACCATCTAAGCTGCTGAGTACCATAGTTCATGGGTCAGGCCTGCTGCTGGATTTCTCAAAGATCGGCGTTCAGAACATCATTTGGAAGTCTTTCGATGTACTGGGTACCACCAGTCAGGGGTTGTTTCTGACAGATGTTGATGCAATCGTTTCCAAGCTTATACCTAGAAAAACACTAGTGAGAGAAAATACTGCCATAGTGCAAGCTCCTCCCTCCCCCCCCACAGAAAAGGATAAGCTCCTCCCCCAGACCTCCCACACACAGAACCGGATAAGCTCCTCCCCCAGACCTCCCACACACAGAACTGGATAAGCTCCTCCCCCAGACCTCCCACACACAGAACCAGATAAGCTCCTCCCCCAGACCTCCCACACACAGAACCGGATAAGCTCCTCCCCCAGACCTCCCACACACAGAAATGGATAAGCTCCTCCCCCAGACCTCCCCCACACAGAAATGGATAAGCTCCTCCCCCAGACCTCCCCCACACAGAAACGGATAAGCTCCTCCACCAAACCTCCCCCACACAGAAACTGATTTTTGGGTTTTATTTTGTTGTTGTTGTTGCTGGAGACTGAAGCTGGGGTCTCAGGCATGCTATGCAAACATTCTACCACTGAGCTATATCTCCAGACCCCAGAAATCGCTGTGAAGTGCCATGTGCCAGCATGCCCAGATATTTAGTATAACAACTCAGGACAGAAACTCACAAGCAACCATCATTTAAATAACTAGCAAATTTGTCAGCTAAGATGCTGTGGACTGGAAACAGGGTCTCGCTCATGCTCTGTGACTGAGCCACAGCCACAGCCAATATCTAAAAAGCATTTACTGAACAGCCACCATGAACACAACTAGACTGGAAAGACTTCAACCTGTCACATTATGTACTTAACAATAAAGACTCTAACATGTCCTATTTGAGATGATTAAAAAAAAAAATCTTTCTTGAGGGTAGTTAAACCCTATCACAACGATACAAAAGCAACCTGTGTGAATCATGCCACTGTTTCTTAGCTCTGTGTGTAGGAATTTATTGTGAGAAATGAATGAACATGGGACTGGTGAAATGGCTCACTCGCTTACTGTTCTTCAGAGAATTCAAATTTGATTCGCAGCACCCACTTCGGGTAGCTCATTCCAGCACCAGGGGATCCAGCATCCTCTTCCGTCCTCCATAGGCCCCCATATACAAGGGACCCATATATAGCCACAAAGAGAGACCGAAAACAATAACAATCTTTAAAAAAAAAATGAACAGAAATGAACGAACTAAAGATGCTGATGATGTCTAGAACATGGTCATTGATGCTCTTTTTATTTTTATTTTTTTAGGTGAAAAGGTAGAGATATAAATGATCCACAGATGTAATTATAGTACATAGCACACATGTTCTTCCATGATATGCTAGGCCAGTAGTTATCAGCCTGTGGGTTATGATCCCTTCAGGGATTGATTATCAGGTATCCTACATATCTGATATTTAACATTACAGTTGGTAACAGTAGCAAAATTATAGTTACGAAGTAGCAATAAAAATAAGTTAATGGTTGTGGGTCACCACGACATGAGGAGCTGTGTTAAAGCGTCACAGCATTAGGAAGGTGAGGGCCGCTGCTCTAGGCCACTGGTTTTTGGGCAGGCAATTGCTAAGAGGGTTTTGGTTGTGATAGCTCAAGGGCTTGTTTGAAACTTGGTTTGATTCTCACTTCTCACTGTGCAGAGCCAGGAATGCTGATAAACAGCCAAGGTCACTGTGACACTGTGACAGCGTTCCCCAGGCCTGCATTCTTTGCCCCCCAGAGCAATAATCAACAGCAGAACCAAGGCTGAGAAAACCCCATTTGCCTGGGAACCCACGGGGACACCGACACTCTGATAACTGTCATTCCGGACAGTGAGGCTGCCTCTGACACGGAGGATTGATTATCTTCTCAATGTTCTTTGTTGTTGCTTATGCGTCTCACATCTCGAGGGCCATCTCTAGGGA
This sequence comes from Mus pahari, assembly GCF_900095145.1. Classification (NCBI taxonomy): domain Eukaryota; kingdom Metazoa; phylum Chordata; class Mammalia; order Rodentia; family Muridae; genus Mus; species Mus pahari. The sequence goes on from NC_034598.1 coordinate 35,940,906, forward strand.
GCTCCTTCGCAGACCATGCAGCCTTTCTCTCTCCTACCCTTGCTGTGGCAGCTTCAGAAGGTCCCTTGGGAGCAAGAAACTACTTTACCTAGCAGGGCATTCATTCCCCCAGGGGATGCTGATGGGGCTGAGTTGGCAACAGCATCCCTGACAGGCAGAACCTCCTCCTCACTTCCTTCACATTGTGTTGCCTGGAAACCACAGAGGTGCTATTGGTCAGCCTCACCGACCACATGGGATAGCAGTTCTTTGGGGTTTGCCTTGCACCCAGTCTCCATATTACCGAGACAAATTTCTGAGATGAGCCAGGAGATCAAGAGCTGGGGCAAGTGTTCCTGTCCTCTTCTATGTCAAGCATGTGGGGCTGGGTTTGGAACTTTGATATGACACACATGGGGTTCTGGGTTTGTTCTCAATACACACACACACACTCCAAATAAACATTCTAGGCCGCCAATCCTGAGAGAAGAACTCTGTTCAGGATGAGGGGGTTTGTTTGTAAGCTGTCATATGATTGTCCCTGTCAGCTGCTCTGTTGTTTCATGGCTATTCCCAGGCGGTCTCTCTGCTAACGTCCTCCTATGTGTCAGATGTTGCTCTATTCCTGTCTTAGTTATGTTTCCATTGCTGTGAAAAGATACCATGACCAGGGCAGCACCATAACCAAGGGATAACATTTAATTGGGACTGGCTTACAGGTTAAGAGGTTCAGTCCATTATCCTAGCAGGAAGGATGGCAGCATCCAGGCAGGTACCGTGCTAGAGAAGGAGCTAAGAGTTCTCCATCTTGTTGCAAAGGCAAAGAGGAGAAAGCTGTCTTCCAGACAGTTAGGAGGAAGGTCTCAAAGTCCAACCCTTTCCATGACTCACGTCCTCCTACAGGGCCACACCCACTCCAACAAGGCCACACCTTTAATAGCACCACTCCCTGGGCCAAGCATATACAGACCATCCTCATACTGGCTGATCTGCAATGAGCCACCTAGTTGCTCCCACTTGGCATTCATTTTCTTCTCAGAGCCCTTCCCTCCTCTCAGGTTGAGGCTTTTTTCCTAATTCATAGCCACTTTCATCAGTTGGGCTCTGACACATCAGACCAAATATCAGGGCAAATGCGCACAGAGCAATTACAGCAGATGGGTCATGCTTCGAGGTGACACCGAACTGCAGAGAAACGTGCCTTTTTTTTTTTTTTTTTTTTTTTTTGCCAATTTCAAATGTAACACACTCTGTACCTGGAGGGGGAAAATTAATTGGATTTCATGTCTCTCATCCTTCCACCCTTTGACTCCGTTTAGTCACCTCCGAGACCCTGTCACCACAGCTAGATATGCAGTGACGTTTATTAGAGAGCAAGTGCAGGAAACAAGGAAGGTTGATCACTTCTAATTCTCCCTCTGCTCCTTTGTCATCAATGTCAATCAATCACCTCTGGACTCAGCTCACAGTGGGCAAACACATAGCCATTACCTCATCATGAGCCATCTTAGAGGCACCAACAGAATCCTAGAAATAAGAAGCCAGTTAGTACAAGGCAAAATGATTGACCACGTGCTAGAGCCGTGGTTCTCAACCTGGGGGTCTTGACCCCTTTGGAGGTCTATCGACCCTCTTTCACAGAGGTCACCTAAGAAAACACAGATGTTTGCATTACAGTTCGTAACAGTGGCAAAATCACAGTTATGAAGTAGGGGGAAAAAAACCCTCATAATTTTGCCGTTGGGGGGTCACCACAACCTGAGGAATGGTATTTAAAAAGTCGCAGCATTAGGAAGGTTGAGACCCACTGTGCTAGAGTTAAACCTGGTAATAGGAATCTAAAACGAGAATGGGACCCTTCCACCCCAGCCATCAAAGAGAATGTAGAGGAATGTGTTAGCTGGTAGAATCAGAGAGAGTATTCTGGGATGGAGGAACACCACAAGCAATTATTTGGAGGAAGGGACATGATGAGTCTGTTTGGTAGAAGGTGACGTTGCTTACATTTGCATCACTATAACCACAGACAAGACTATATTGTGAAATTAGCTCTCTGCCCTGTCCCTGAGGAGATTTCCCATCGAACCTTGATAATCTCCCTTTGAGTAAGAGGTTCAGTGAGGACCAACGCCAATTCTGAACTTCCAACTTAGGAGTTCCCACGGCTGAGGTAAACCCATCTATTGGAAACTACCAGTTTACTGGTGTCAAGGAATTGTGGTCCAACTTGGGATTCCACAGCATTAGGGGACTCGATGTCACCCTGCATAAAAGTGCCCTTTATTGGCGTAGGTGGCACTTTTCTTAGGGTAGCTCCAAGTTCGAAACAGGGACAGACAAACAATGGAAAACATATCGAGGACTTCTTATTACTACCACCAGATGTGCTCAGGAGACAGGAGATCCCATCCCAAGGCTGAATGGGGTTGTTTCCTTAACATCCTTGAAAGGATGTTAAGCCATTGTTGAGGAGGAGACAGGAAACATTTTGGGCAGGTAGGGGCATTTCTCCTGGGGGAGTAAAAGCGTTCTATAGAAACAGAGTTCATACAGCATAATAGTTTGAGAAAATCTATTATATGTATGCTACATCTATCTAGCCTTGCCACTAGAGTGGCTGCAGAGCCCTGCTCCACACCAATGTGCCTTCAAAAGGGTGGCCTGGGAGGTGTCTTTACTCCACCTAAGTCAATCAATAGCCACTTAATGTCTTTGGTAACTCCAGCCAGATCCAGTGTGGCTTGAATCTAGGTGGCTCCTTCTGTATGATTCTTGGCTGTGTGTCCACTGTGAGTTCCCACAAGACACTAAACTTTCATCCTAGCTGGAACAGACATGATATTTTAGCTCAATCTGTTAAGACACGAGGGTAGTAGCATCACATACTAATAAAAAGCAATTAAGGATGGCAATGGTTGGTTATAGAAGCAGAAGAAAAGCCTAGAACCATACCTAGTCGGTCCCGAAAGGACCAGATAAGTGGATACCAAATTCAGTACCATCTTTGCAGAGAACAAACCTGGCCTGCAGTTGCAGATCCAAATGCCTGGAATGTCCACATCAGGAAGTCCCCAAAGTATGTGAAAACCAATGCGATAGGCCCTTATGATCATGGCTTCCTTCCACTAAGAACTAACTACATGACAGGTTACAATATGTGCCTTATACATGCATCACTGAACCCAAAGATGATCAGTTCTTCACAGAACTGATGCCATTATGGTGACTCAACAGGCATCCGTTACCCGGTACCATGCAAAGGTTTGACAAAAGCAGATTGGGAATTTTCATTAACACACATTTGTTGCACATAGTAAGCAGGTTCATGTGCCATTTCCTTTCACAGACTGTGTGTCGCTCTGGCCAAATCCAGACATATTTCCTCCCATGCTGCCTTTCCTTTAGTAATTGTTATTCTTTTCCAGTTGACTTTTTTTGTTTGTTTGTTTCCATATATGAGAGAAAATACGTGGCACTTTCCTTTCTAGGCCAGCTTCTGTCACTTTTAATTCCAGTTACATATGTTTTGTTACAAATGACAATATCATAGCCCATTGGAAAATGCATACCTATATAACTATACACAGACACACAGACACACACACATATGTATAAATGTATATATATATATATATATATATATATATATATATATATATATATATATGATTAGAATGGTATATGTGTATGTGTTACCTATATAACACATACACGTATACCATTCTAATCTATTCATTTGTTATAGAGTAACTTAGTCATCAATAGAAACATATTTACTATGATATGCAGGATTCTCTTTGCCGTCCTTTCATTACCTTTAGACATATGAGCAGAAGTAGGAAAGTGGATCATCTGGTAGCATCTGTCTTTCTTCTTGAGCCCATATGCTTCTACATAGTTAGTAATTTTCCCTCCAGCTAAAAGTGTACAAGAGTTCCTTTGTCTTTGTATTCATGACAACAAAATTTTATTGTTCTCTACACTATACTCTGAAGGGAAAAAGAAACTACCTCGGTGCTGTGTAGCCTGACACTGAATGATACCATTTTCCATATATTTGTGAATTTGTATTTCTTCTTTTGACAGGTGTCTTTCAGATAATTTGCCCGTTTTTAGTTGGATTATTAGTTTTCTTGTTGCTAAGTTTCTTGAGTTCCGAGTAGATTTTCGACATTAACCTTTGTCAGATGACTAGTCAGAAAACATTTTTCTCCTGTTTTGGAGAGATCTCTGTTGATGGCTTCCATGATGTTTTGTATATGCTCAGGCCAAGGAGTGGCACTATTAGGAGGTGTGGCCCTGTTAGAGTAGGTGTGTCACTGTGGTTGTGGGCTATAAGACCCTCATCCTAGCTGCCTGGAAGTGAGTATTCTGCTATCAGCCTTCAGATGAAGATGTAGAACTCTCAGCTCCTCCTGCTCCATGCCTGCCTGGATGCTGCCATGCTCCCACCCTGATAATAATGGATGGAACCTCTGAACCTGTAAGCCAGCACCAATTAAATGTTGTCCTTATAAGAGTTGCCTTGGTCATGGTATATGTTCACAGCAGTAAAATCCTAACAATTATAGCTTCCTATGCTGTTTTTGAAAGCTTTTCATGGGATGTTGATCTCAGCCATCAATATTTGCTTTTGCTTCCTGTGCCTTTGGGGTCCTAGAATTGTCTCTTCCATATTCTCTTCTAGTAGTTTCTAGTAGTTTCTAGTAGTTTCTAGTAGTTTGAGTTTTACTCTCCTGCACGTAGACTCCCAGCCTCCCAGCCTCCCTTACTGAAGGGGCTCTCATTTCTCCAAAGTCTGCACGATGTTGGTGAGAATAAGCTGGCCATAGATATGTGGGGATTTTTCTGGCATGCCTATTTTGTCCCATTGGTCTGTTACTATCTTCTGGTCACTACAACTCAATAATAGGCTATAGACTCAGGTATTGAAATGCATCCATCTTTGCTCTTTCAGATGAAGATTAACTTGGCTATTTGGGGTATGCCTTACTATTATATGGATTATAGATATTTTTTTCCTAGATAGGCAAAGACTATACATGTTGTCTTGATGGAGGTTGTGTTGACTTTATACACTGCTTTGAGTAGTATGGGAATGGTCCCCAGTGTTCTGCTAGGGACAAGGACCACATTTTCATTTTGTGTGCTCAGTTTCTGTTAACATTTTTAATATCTCATCCTAGAAGCCTTCACTTCCTCAGTCAAGTTTTTCTTTTTCCACTTAAAGATTTATTTATTTAATGTATGTGAGCACACTGTTGCTGTCTTCAGACACATCAGAAGAAGTCATTGGATCCCATTATAGATAGTTGTAAGCCACCATGTGGTTGCTGGGAACTGAACTCAGGACCCCTGGAAGAGCAGTCAGTGCTCTTAACCACTGAGCCATCTCTCCAGTCCCCAGTCAAGTTTTTTTCTAGTTCCCCCCTTTTAAAGTTATTAGGAATAGAACTGCTTTCCAGATTTCCTTTCTCAGCCGACTCATTATTGGTATAGAAAAGCTAGTGTTTCTATGTTGATTTTTGCCTCTTGCTACTTTACCAAATTCATTTCTTAGTTCAAACAGACTTTGGTGAGGTGGGTCTTTGAATTTTTCTATATGCAGAATCATATAATCTATGAATGGGGTTAACATGACTTCCTATTTACATGCCTTTTTTCTTCTCCCATGGCTGCCTCACTGCTCTGGCTAACTCCACTGGTGATGCATGGAACAGGATCCATGGTAGGAAACACACTTTTGCATCTTACAGCACCTCTTAATATGCTTTCTAGTCTCTGCTCTGCTGCTGGCTGTGAGTTTGCCACACGCAGTCTTTGTTCTCACGAGGCGTGATGCTTCTGCAACTCATTTGGTCCAGGGTTCTTCTCTAGGATGAAGAGCTGAATTTCATCAAGTGCTTTTTTTTTTTTTTTTTTTTTTGACACCTGAGGTGACTCTGAGTTTTATCCTTCCTTCTGTTCATGTGACTCCTTACATCTACTGATTTGTGGGTGATGAGCCCTCCTTGCAACTCTGGGCCGAAAATAATTTGTTCAGAATGTATGATCTTTCTGATGCATTACCGACTCCATTTCCCCAGTATTTTCTTGAGAATTTTGGCATGCATGTTTATAAGGGATATTGGTGTGTGTGTGTGTGTGTGTGTTTGTGTGTGTTCATTTTCTGTTTCTGTTGTGTCTTTACCAGGTTTGGGTAACAAGCCAACATTGGTCACCTGGCATGAGCTTGGAAGAGTTTTCTCTGTTCAAGTCTTAGGATTAGTGTAGGAAAAAATGGGCACTAAGTATTCATTAAAAGTTTGGTAAATAAAATTCAGTTCTGAAGCCATCTGGGCCTGAACTTTTCTTTGACTACTGATTCGACAACTACTGATTTAATATCATTTCTTTTCTTTTTTTTAAGATGTATTTATTATTATATGTAAGTACACTGTTGCTGTCTTCAGACACACCAGAAGAGGGCGTCAGATCTCATTACATGTGAGTCACCATGTGGTTGCTGGGATTTGAACTCAGGACCTCTGGAAGAGCAGTCAGTGGTCTAAACCACTGAGCCATCTCTCCAGACCTCAATATTGTTTCTTACTAGTCTGTTCAGAATGTTCACATCTTCAGGGTTCAGAGTCAGTAGGACATGAGGGCAGAGATTTATTCATTTCTTCTAGTTTTTCATTTGTTAGTATATGCATTTTTATAATTTCAAGGGCCCTTTATATCTATTATATTGTTTATAATGTCTATCACCTCTATTTATCATGTGTAATCTTTTATTTCTTGGTTGATACACTTATTTGTTGACCTTGCTGAGGATTGGTTGGCCTTTCACTGGTACTTCATATTGATTGCTCAGTCCTTATCTATTCACACTCTGTCTAGTCTTTGTTATTGTTTATTCATTTTAATGTACATTGAGTACACTGTCACTGTCTTCAGACACACCAGAAGACGGCATCGGATCCCATTACAGGTAGTTGTGAGCCATCATGTGGTTGCTGGGAATTGAACTCAAGTCCTCTGGAAGAGCAGTCAGTGCCCTTAACTGCTGAGCCATCTCTCCAGCCTGGTCTTTGTTATTTCTTTCCTTCTGTTTGCTTATTTGTTTTGTTGGTGTTTATCTAAGTTTTTGAGATATATCTTTAGGCTGACCTCAAACTTGTGATCTTCCTGCCTCTGCCTCCTTCAGCAAATCCTACCAGTGTACACCACCACAAATGGCAGAGATGTGTCTTTGGGTTGTTTATCGGATACCATTTTTTACATTGTAGACACTCATTGCTTTAAGTTTCTCTCTTAATACCACTTTTCTTCAAATCCTACATATTTTTCTATTTTATGCTTGACAATTTTCCCTTTAAAAAAAATCCTTATGACTCCCTGTATAACTTCAGTGAAGAAAATTTAGTGGAAAGTGTATCACTGAGGGCTGGAAAGATGGCTCAGAAGTTGGGAGTTCTTGCTACTCTTTGAGGGGACCAGAGGTTTGTTTCCAGCACCCACATCAGGTAACTTACAACTGCTATAACTCCAGCTCCAGGGGATCTGATGGCCTCTTCTTGCTTCCATGTGTACCTTCATAGATGTGTACAGACATAAACTCACACACACACACACAGAGACAGAGACAGACAGAGACATGTGTGTGTCTGTGTGTGTATATATATTATGATTAAATCTGTAAACATTTATATAATTCCTAGGATTTATTAATTTTTGGCTTTATTCCATTGTGATTAGAAAATAAGCAGGTATGGCTCCCCCCCCCCCCCCAATTTTAAAAAAGATGTGTGTGTGTGTGTGTGTGTGTGTGTGTGTGTGTGTGTTTGGCCTACTACATGGTCTATTTCAGAGACAATTTCGCATGCCATTGGAAATACTGTAATTTCAGAGCTGTGGATTAGCTGTCTGTTGATGAAAATAGGCTGTTAAAATAGCCTACTATAATTGTACGGGAGTGGATGTCTCCCTTTAACCCTAACAGCACCTGTTTTGTCCTTGGGTGCTGTGATATCACGTGCATATGGGCTTGTAATTATTATGTCTTCTAATGGTCTTTAAAGGCTTCTGTTACTGCGTGTGTGTGATCACTCACGAGAGATTTCCATTTACCTGTTGTCCGTCTTTTTTCACTGTGTACATCTTTACTAGTGAAGTGAGTTTCTTACAGGCAGCATGCTGTTGGGTCTTGATTGTTTTTTGTTTTTAATCCATTCATTCAGACTGTATCTTTAAGATAATTATTATCTTTATCTCACTTCTAGTTGTGGAACTTCCTTCATCACCTTTTGTAAAGCTGCTCTGGTAGTCAGGAATTCCCTCAGATTTGGCTTCCTTCCTAAGGTCTTATGCCTCCTTCATCTATGAGGGATTGTTTACCTGGTTATAATAATCTTGACTAGCAATTTTCTTCCAGGACTTTGAACATTTCATTCTGTGTCCTCCAGTGCTTCAGGGTTTCTGCTGATGACTCTGTTATTAGTCTAATATGTTTGCCCTTAAAGGTAATTTGGCACTTTTCTCTGTCAAATTTAAATGTTATATGCCTTGTATTTTTGGATAGTTTGGTAATACTGTGTTTATTTGGGCATTTATTGAAGGGGTGATTTGTCTGGTATTTAATTTTCTGAGTTCTAGGATGTATATACTTTTTAAAGTCAGAGATCCTCATTATAAATGACAGTGCCCGAGTCTATTGTGTGAAACGGGCTAACCTTAACTTCCCTTAACCTCTCCTGCCTTATTTTTAGTTTTCTAGAAGGTAGTTTCACGTGTATTTAAAAACATTTTAAAATATGCACCAAGTAGCAGGATAGAATGTCCCCTCCCTAGTTAGGAATGTGGCACAGGTGGGTGGGAAAGGTCCTTGTTGCTCTGCTCTGTGCTTAGTGGTTAATTTTCAAGCCACAGGAAGAATTTACATGGAGGTTGTGACTTCATGTAGATGTTGTTAGGGCACAGACTTAAGCGGGAAGGAAAGTTGTGAAGCCATGCCAACACACACACACACACACACACACACACACCAGATCTTCAAATGGAAAAAAAAAAACATCAACAACAACAAAAAAAAACCATTTTCACAGGGACTCTGAATCTGGCTACATCAGTAGCTTGGGCCAAGACACAATTGTGCCTTTGCCTGCGCATAGATAGTTTCTTAGATGTTCTGCTAAAGTCTGAGTCCCAGGGCCACTGAAAGGGATGACAGCGCACAGAGGACAAGTTAGAACCACTTACTGCCCATTAACAAAGGGCCATACACACCCAGTAACTGAGTTCTAGTCTCTGGGCTTTTGTAACCCCCCCAAACCCCCCAGTCTGAAACGTGTAGCTGCTGCAGCTTTCCCCTTGAGGTTCTTGTTCCCACACAGATTCTCCTTCCAAAGTCAGGTTCAGACTCCCTGTCCCCCAAAATCTATTCCAAGCCAAATTTGCAGCTAACCCAAGCAAAGATGCCAAGCTCCATCTGCCTCCCTCGTTTCAGAAGGAGCCTGAGCATTTCAGACAGCTACGAGAACACAAAGTCACTTGATGAAGTGTCTTTGACCTGACCTGACCACATCTGTAAGAAGGGTCAAATATGATCAGACCCTGTTCACTTTTTAAAGAAAGAAACAACTAAAATTAGCCCAAGCCCAAGCTAGCAGCTCCTCCTAAAAGCAAGGCTCATTTACCCAGTTGAAGGAAAGCTCATTTACCCAGTTGAAGGAAAGCAGCAATGAGCTGAGCTGGATAGAGTGAGTGACAGAAACGGTCAGCAGCCAGGAAGGAGGAGGAATAAGAATGTGACAGTCGGAGAATGAGATATAGCCAGTGACTGGAAAGCCAGTCACGAACCCACTGGTGACTCAGATGGATGGCTCTAACTCGAGGATCCTGGTACAACAACAACGATGTCATTTCAATACAGCATCAGGCTCCGGACTCACCCCAGGAAGTGGGTAATATGTTTTGTAATGCGGTGACATGATGTGGTGGGAGGGGGTGACTTATTAGGTCCATGATAAGGTATATCCCCACCCCCACCCTGGTACCAGCCATATACGGGTCTGGTATAAAATGAAGTTTATTCGGGGTATGGGAAGGGGAGTAGAGAAGGAAGTAGAGGCAGAGAAAGAGAGGGACAGAGAGAGGGGAGAAAGGAGAGAAGAGGCTGGCTGGGAACACATGTAGAGAAAAGAGAAGGAAGGAAGAGGGGGGGAGGAAGGGGAAGGGGGGAGGCCAAACAATCCTTTTATAGCAAGCTAGGCTCCCACCTGGCTGTTGCTAGGTAACTGTTGTGCAGAGCCTAGAAGAAATGCTAACAGCAGATTCTGTTTCTCCTTTCTGTAAGATAGAGAGGGGAGGGTTCCAATGAGAGAGAGAAGAGAGGGCTCCAATGAGAGAGTGAGGAGAGGGTTCCAACCTGGCTCACGGTTTGAAGTGACACAATCCGGGATGGAAGGAAAGCATGACAACCTTGGATGTGGGTGAAGGCACATGGCAGCTTGCTCATAGCTCAGTGGGCCAGGAAGCAGGGAAAGGAGCGAACGCCCTCCCCTGGCTTTTAGCTTAATTCACCTTGGGCTTCCAACTCACAGGATGGCACCATTTAAAGTCAGAACGGGTCTTCTTGCCTCAGTTCGTCTTCTCTGAAAGTGCCCTGAGATACACACTGGATGGTGTGTCTCACCAGTGCTCTGAGTGTTTCTTTAATCAACGAGGCAGATAAAGTTAACCCTTGCGGTACTTGACTGAGTTTCGGTTTCTCCCCCAGCACTCAGGCAGATGTAGCCTTCTCCCGATGGAAGCAGGTGAACATGGCAAGTTTCCATGAAGGGAAAGAAACATGCATTTACTAAAAAGAAAGACTACTTAATAACACTGGCGAGCTACTGTGGACTTGCTGTTTGCTGTATGCCCTGTGCCTAGACAGTCCCCTTTGTCCCATCAGTAACATCACAAAGATAAGTACTTCAGCTTTCCACATGAGGTCTCTCCGGTAGCTCTAGAGATAACCTCTAACTCCATCCTCCTCAGACTTACCACCCAGGGTCTTTACCTCGCGGCTGGGTTCCCTGAAGCTGGTTTACCTGGAGCAGGTTGGTAGAATAGAGGCCTAAAATCAGCTGACACACTGCATAAATACCATCTTATTAGGTTAAACACATTCCAGCACATCAGAATGTGTGCAATGAGCACTCCAAGTCTGGATCAATTTCTCAGAGAACAGTTTCATCTAGAGAGATCTGAATAGCCCACCATCTACACATCTGGAATTAAGTCCCAGGTATCACAGTGTGCCTTGGGCATCTGTCCTGATAGCAAAGTCACATTTATGGTAAACTTGACTTCTATACACCATGTCATAACCTAGAGCAGGGTCTGGGAAAACTGGGTCCCCAACGTTGTCACACCCTCCTTCTGTGAATATAATTAAAACTGCGCAACTGGAAAGAGGGGAGGCGAACTATGAACGAATCACTGGCATGGGTCTGTTCTGAAGCAATGTACACCCTCAACGGTTTTATTAAGAACTTTACTTCTAGACAGCTCTCCCCCAGAGCACTTACAGAGGCTCGTGTAAAAAGGTAGACATGTTCCACTGTGTTGTAAGGGAGGGGTTTGCTCTAGGGTGACATGGCCATCATCCATCATGAAGCAGACTGGCTATGATGTCCCACAGAAGACATGGCAAAAGCAGGAAAGCTGCATAGTTGACAGCCGATCTCTATGGCAATGGGGTCCTTGACAATCTCACCCTGATGGGGAGTCGAGAGACCCTCAAACAGAGACACCAGTCACCATTCCATTCTGCTCTGCTGTCCAGTGACTTAGGGCAGCTAAAGCACACAAGAGATAAACGCTGTCTGGGGCTGAGACCTGTTCAGCGGAGTAGCTGCCCATGAGCCAGCTGTGCTGTGGGTGGTGCTCGCAAATGACGAAGCTGTCCTTGAATCACCCGCATTCCTGTAAGTAGCCCCAGTGACCTCACTGGCTCAACAAGCTGGACTTAGCTGCAGTCCTTTTTGGTCTGTAGGTACTTTCTTCATCTGGAATAAAGAGGTGTTTAGATCTTTCCAGACAATGTTATGGGATTCATACTTAAACCACACTCATCAGCTCTGTTTTTCCATTCAGAATGTTAGCTTACTGAGGACATGGGGGTGTGTTTCTTTTTTTTTTTTTTTTAAAGCATACCCATCTATCCATTCGTCCATCTACTTATCCATCCATCCTCTCATCCAGTCTGGGAAGAACACACATGCCATAGCACTTGTACGTAGTGGTCAAATGATAACCTGTAGGAGTCAGCTAGGGAATTGAACTCAGGCCATAAGGCTTGGAAGCAGGCACCTTTACCCAATGAGCCATCTTGACAGCCCAAGGGGTTCTTTTTTGTTCACTACTGGGCCCCGACTATGGGATGCCACATATATATAAGAAATTCTATATGCGTCAAAAATGAATGGGTGGCGATTTGTTCACTGAGCCTCTTGTAAGGTTTCAGTCATACAAGGAACCCTTGTTCTCAAGATAATTATCAAGAATTGTTGACATACACAATTCACATGGAGATGTTCCTGAGACTGTAAGGGCGCCAAAGACTAGGGTTACCCCACATCTCAGGCGTAGTAATGAGTTCCAATCTCAGTTTGAGAACGAGGCTGGTTTGAATCTCAGGTCCTATCAGCATAGACCATCCACTTGGCAGATCAACTGTCTCCGTAAGGAAACCAGGATCAGACTCGGCCCAAGTGAGCATGGAACCCACTTGAGTGGTCCCACCCGAGTCTCTATTAAAGAGCAAAAGGGGCATCAAACCCGCTCCAGTGTTACTCTTCCTGTATATACCGATGGTCAGTGACAGAGAAAAGGACCAATCACCACTCTCAAATTCACTGGCTGAAATCAAGTCCATCAGCTTCCTGTTGACGGTGAGAGGCGAGGGGACAGAGACTCAACTCTGCTGGAAACAGAGACAACTACGGAGCATAGGTGGAAAGATTTTAAAGAAAAGAAAAGAGACACATAGCCCACGTAGAAAGCGATACAAAGGGGTTATATAAATTTATTTCTCATGGAACGATTACTTTAGAAAAAAATTCCCCACTTTCAATATTGATCCCATCTCACGAGTTTTTAAAAAGTGGTAAAAAAGACAAGGATCCCCCATGAAATACAATCCAGGTCTGCTCCGTATTTACAGATGCCCAATCATGAGAACAGCCAGGTTGGCTACAAGTTAACATTACTTCGAACAACCCAAATATTCCGTGCATGGCAAAGAACACCAACAACTCTGCAGGCCCTGGTGCCATATTTCCTTTGCTGCATCAAGAGAAAGGGAGAAAAACCTTCCAGTGTTTTTCATTATTCCTTAGCCTCCCTAGTTAATCAAGTTAGAGTGGACGGTTTCCCTTTGGTGTGAAATCAAAGCATTGCGTCCACAACCTAAACCAGCTTACTACTGAATATTTGGTTCCTCTCCTCCCTTTAGCAAATGCATGGCAGAGTCCACACTGAGCACTCAGTGGAGTTTTCTTTCTTAAATAAAGAAATGACAAAATTTAGAGAACTGAGTATTCCTCTGAGGTGGTCAACTGGATATGTGACGAACCTCGGGCGCTCATCTGAGCACACGGGCACTAGATGGCCACACCATGCTTGCACAGGGAGTGATTCAATTCTGTATCCTTATGCGGTCAGGCTGAGATGGACACCAGGTAGATATTACCACTGTGGCAAGCCCGTGGTCATCGTCTACACTTCCAGGTAACCAACGTTTTCAAAGCGAAAACTTTTTTTTTTCTTCTATGTGTAAAAATCCCTTCAGTTCTTTGGTGACCAGGGAGGAAACCACTTGGCAAATATTTCGTACCTTGAATTTGCATAGGCACCCAGCTGTGTGCGTGATCCTCCAACCCCTCTCTACCAAGAACAGGAGGGAGGGGTTTATTTCACACAGAAAGCCTTAACATATTAACATAAACACATCACTAAAGGTAACCGACAACACGCCCTATGGTAAAAGTTCCCTCACCCGCCCCCCTAAAACCTGTGTATATTTGGTAAGAATATAGCTCTGAAGAGAGAGGGGCACTTGAGTGGTTTTCTTCATTGGACCGAAAACCTTTGTATGGTCTGCAAAGACAGGAAATAATGTTCGCTAATCTCTTGGACTTTCACAGTATAAGATTGTAACAATAAAGCTGGCCATTTAGAAAGCCTTTTTTTTTTTTTTTTTTTTTTTCCTCCCCTTTCAGAATTTAGCTCTTGGATAAGCTAGTCCCCTGGACCCTTTCTATGTTTCCAACTGATCCAAGTTGACTCCAGGCAGACAAAGGCACTTTTGGGAAAGTCTCCTGACCCCCCACGGAGGGCGAGAGGGTGGGGGAGCTAGTGGGTAGGGAGGCGGGGCCTCTTCTCTCCATAATGGCAGCAATGCTGTCTCGTCAAAAGGTTGCTTGTCTTTTTTAAATAAAGTGACAACCTGGGGCTCCAGTTATGAATGCAGCTCAATCTCTACCATAAATCTCTAGAAAATATCAATCTCATCAGTTATCTACTGTATGCTTATAATATCTAAAAATAAAAGTTTGATATAAATAAATGTCCCTTAGTGGCAGTATACTAAAAGTCCAGCCCCCCCTGGCCTTCAGACTGCCATTGAAATTTAGCAATACAGACAGCAGCTAACTATGCCAACTGAGAAGAGTTAGTTTTTGCAAAGTCCATTTGGTCTGTCTTTTGTACCTGGTCAGTGGACGGCAGTCATGGCCAAGGGTTCCTAAGATGTTGACACAAATGAACAGAATTTGGTCCAGAGCCAAGCGGCCCACATTTCCCAACAGTACAGAAAATCCTGCACGGGAACTAATTAAGGTCCAGTACCATTTCAAATAAACATGTGATGGAGCCAGGAAAAAGTGTACCAATCCCAGAAACACAGAGATGAAAGACAGATTCCACAGGAGGAGCAACTAGACCGTGTAAAGTGCTGGAAGACCTCAGTCATTATTTTAAAGCAGAAAATTATACCTTGACTATTATTTTTTTTTTCAAATCCCCAAACACCAAGACATTTCAAGCCAACAAAAATAACTTCTAAGTTTTCTGGCATCCCAGATGTCAAAATTCGCCTTCATTTTAGGTACCAAGAAAAAAAAAAATCAGTGCATATGTAATATAGGTAAATAGAAAGAAACAAAGCCCTATCCTCATTCTGCAAATTCTGTCCAATTGCCAGTTTATAAAAGCATTTCTCCCTTTGGTGCTTTTACGGCAACATGAGAACACGAGGCACTTCTTCTCTGTTTTTTTGCCATGAAGTACGGGTGCGAATTTAACACTTTGGTCCCGATACCAGACACCCCGAGTGCAGTGAAGACTGTCCACAGATCGTGTCCACCTTTGCAAGATAGCAGGTGCGTGTCCAGAAGGTACCGCTACCAGCGGCCACTGACGCTGGCAATGTCTGAATGATACTGGCGGGGCAGCCTCCCACTGGCTCCACCTTCCAGGAAGGAGGTGCATGACGCGGTTGGTGGTTCAAAAAGTTTTCTTCGGTTTTTACTTAGCTCTAGGGAAAGAATGAAAGAGAGAAAGAGCCGGCTGTTAGCAGGTCCGTGGAGAGATGCCCTGCCTAAGGAGAGCGCATATCAGAGGATTGGGGGGGGGGGGTAGTGGGTTTTGTGGGGAAAGCCCCGATGGAGGCAGAAGGTAGGCATTCTAGTTACTAGACAGCATCTCTGAACATCACACAGCCTGCTGTGTGAGAGGTACTTTTACTGCTCGCCTAGGAAACCAGGGCAAATGGTGTTTGTTATGGTTGTAAAACCCAGGGAGGTGTCATGCTCAGAAATCCATAGCCATCTCAGACAGTTTTGCAGGCCAACATGTCAGAGGCACGGAGGCACATGTATAGTTTCAGCATGAGACAATAAATTACACACACACACACACACACACACACACTCCATGTCAAACACAGGAAACATGAAGGCAAGCAAGTCAGACTTGGAGAGGGACACCCATGCCAGAAGGCTGCCCAGGAGAGAATTAAGCCACCACCCAACAATCACAGGCTCCAAGCCTGTGCTTCCCAAATGGCAGCCAGTTAGCCACAAAGGGGAGCTCTGCACAAAAAAAAAAAAAAAAAAAAAAAAAAAAACCCAAAAACCATCAACTTAGTAAAGATCTTACCCCACTTAGAAACTTCATACTCAATACTGAAATCTAAATTGTCAGGGAGAAACAAAATAATCCTTCTTTGATTTCAAAGGATCCCGAGTACTTAGGAAATCTATATGATGAATTTTCACATGGCGGTACGGAACCAAACAGGAAGGCACACAGCTAACCACTGCCAGCAGTATGTGACTTGGCATCCACCCCATTTGATAGAGCCTGGCGTCACCAGAAAAGACAACAGGAAGACATGCCAGGGTAACTGTGAGACAGGAACTTAGGATTTCTCATAAGCACCAAACATCACTCTCTCCAATTTGTTCAACTGTCAATAACCGGGAGGGCATAAAACTGACTGGCTTGACGTTGTCTGTGTTCAGTGGACTTGGGCAGGAGATCCAACACCTCATATTTGCACGGGGCTCTGTTTCGTACTATCCCCTCTCTATGCATCATCTTTGGAATTCTGCAGTCATACTGTGAGCCATGGGAGCTGCAGGGAGTCTTCGGATGAGAGAACAATTGGGTCTCTAATGAGTCGGGAGGGCAAGGACCACCAATCAGCCATACTCCTGTCTGCTGAGTACTGGAGGATACGCCACACACCCTAACAGTTCCCCTGACTGTTTTTAGAATGTAAATGTCTGTCCTGTAAGGGTCAAGTCAACCTTGGAGATACCTCTCTTTGTTAACACACTTGTTCTTAGAGAAAAGATAATATTGTTGCTTTAGAAGTGATGACAGATAACCTTAGAATTCCTTCACTTTGCTCAAGTCTTCCCTAAAGGGCAGATAACACCAGAATTCTCTACTACATAGAGAAGAAAACTGGTTTTCCAAAAGTTGATGTCCTTTGCTGGCACACCGATGCAGTGCAGAGCTGAGTTCCCACCTGCCTGATGCAAGGGTCCAGTGAACACTAGGTTTCATGACCATAGATAACTAGGGCCGCCAGTGGTAGTGGGAAATGTCAAAAAAGACATCACCACTTACGTGTGACAGAGCCTCAGTTTGTACCACAGTATACCCTGTCCATCCATGAGTTGTAATAGTTTGAAATCTGTGAAGCGGTAAGGCATCACTACAAACAGGGCACACACTGGCACATGTGACGTGGCTCTTGTTTTCATGTCACTACAGAATATGGCACTCCTTCTAAGAAGCTGAATGGTTTGTATTTTAAAGCCCACAAACACAGAACTTCAAAATTCAGATTCAAGATGGGATCAAATGTGCTTAAAGGCAAACTAAGAGAAGACAATCATTTTTGGTCTCCATTCTTCTCACAGGGCTAAGGTAGGAACTCCCATATTACAGAGAAGAAAAAGTAAGGAAAGGGGCTGAACATTCTTCCCCAGCAGAGGAGCATGTTTCAGGAGCACATAAAATTAGTGGGGACCGATGAAGCCATTTTCAGTTGTTTTTTAAAGGTCCCATCAGCCAGCCATCTAAAAGATTGCAACGATCATTAGGGGGATGGATATCAGGCCATCCACAAAGGTATAGTTTCTAAAAGTGTAAACCCATGTGAGGCTCAGACAAAAACAAAACAAAACAACAAAAAAACAAACCTGCCTGAGACAGGTTGTCAGGTCAAATCCTACTGATGATATTTTAGGGTCTTAGTCATTTTTAAGATTAAAAACGAAAGCTCCTCTCTCTAGTCACTTCTTTTGTCTCAGAAACCCTAAGGGGATAGTTTTTTCGGAAAATACCAACCTTTTTTCTTTGAAATTCCAAGGTTCACAGAATCCTGGCAGCTCTCAGGATCTTGTTGCGGATCTGAACAGAGTCACAAACTAAAAGAATAGGTCGGGAGATGTTAGATCTACCTGAGGCTATGGCGGGAGGCTTTGTCAACAGGATGCTAACGTGCCTCTCACTGTGTCTGTCCAGCTAGCTAACCAGTTACTAAACTAGTCTCAGAATCTTCTGATTTAAAAGAAAAAAAAATCATCTATTCTTGGATGCCTCTCAACATCTCAAGTTCATTTCCTATGGTTTTAAAATGGCAGACTTTCTGCCCCAAGATAAAACCTCCTACCAGAAGAACAACTCCCAGGACAAATTTAACAATCTGCACAGTTCTGCAAAGGAGTCTTGTGCGACTCATCCAACCAGAAGACAAGACTGTGGGCTGCCCAGTCGTCCTACATCCAAGAATAGAATACTTAGGGGTTGTGATCGGGAGTTTTTGTTGCCAGGTGAGTGGAATTGGGAGAGGCATCTTTTCGATGAAGCATTTCTTGATGACAACATTACGACTTGCAAAGAAAGCGATTTATTTGGTTCCAACAATTGCATTCAGCATAGTAAAGTAAAACCACCCTCAAGTGAGATCAAAGACCCCGTGATGAGTGGAGCCGTCCCTTGGCACCTAATTCCCTTCTTAAAAGGCAAGAGAACTTGTGAGCCCGTCAGGAGAGGCAGTCTCCAAAACATACACACTGACCTCAGAAGAACACGCTAAAGAGGATGTGGTGGTTTGTATATGCTTGGCCCAGGGGGTGGCATTACTAGGAGGTGTGGCCTTATAGGAGTAGGTGTGGCCTTGTTGGAAGAAGTATGTCACTGTGGGAGTGGGCTTTGAGACCCTCCATATGGGAGACAGTCTTCTCCTAGCTGCCTTTGGATCAAGATATAGAACTACAGCTCCTCCAGCCCCAGTGTCTACCTGGATGCTGCCATGTTCCCGAGCCTTGATGATGATGGACTGAACCTCTGAACCTGTCAACCCCAATTAAATGTTGTCCTTATAAGAGTTGCCTTGGTCATTGAGTCTCTTCACAGCAATGGAAACCCTAAGACAGTGGACAATTAGAAAAACAGAGGATTCAAAACCTCGTCTCTCTTACTCCACATTCTCCCAAACCTAGACTGAGAGGCATTACCATATTCCAGAGGAGGGCTTCCTGATGACCTGTGAAAGTGGGAGCCGACCTCTGCGGCAAGTGCTGGGGTAGATTCACTTCAAATCAACGAAAGACTGTGGGAGTATCTAACATGAGGGTCTTAACAATAATGACTCCATGGTTAGGCTCTATGTAATCACGGTGAATAAAGCAATCTTATTACTAAGGCGGCCAAAGGAACAGACAAGGGTTTGGAACAGCCCGCTACGAGCATTCACCGATTCTCTAGCTTTCTGTTTTCATCAAGCCTGGTGATGGATCTCATGAAAGGAGAGGTCTGGGAAATGGAAGGTGAGCCACACAGTCTCCACACCACAGTCCACATTCGTGACAAGCCAAAACCAAGAGAGATTTGGAAACTGGCCCAGACTCAAGAACCAGTGACTGAGCCCAACAGAGCTGTAGCCTCCTGTCTGAACCCACTGTTCCCCTCACACAGACTGTGATGAGCTCGCGACTAATCAGGAATTGCACATCCACCTGAACACTGTTAATACAGGCTGGTGACCCACCCCCACCTCCGCCGGGAGGTGAGGAGTCCTGGAGCTTATATGCACAGGTGCTACTGTGGAGGAGTCTAAGGCATAGACAAGGATTTCTTAGGAGCATGTGGGTCTGGTCATGCTGCTAAGTGAAATGGCCAATCATTAAGGTTTTTGAATTGTATTTTCCAATCTGATTAGCGGACACTGTCTAGAAAGGATATTCGCCAGCTGGATGCAACTGTTCCATTCATACAGGCCCAGCCTGCAAAGTCATAGTCCCCTAGCAAAGAAAGCTGGGCTTCTGCCTTTATTTAGTGACACTGTCTTTTCAAGGGGCAGGCACACATGAAGTTGACATTCAAAAGCACTGGTGGAAAGACTTCTTGCTCTCCTCTCTAGGAACACTTTAGAGGCGCCCTGAAGTCACCTGCATGGTCCTCAGTGAGTGCGTACAGAGCACCTGCTAAATGAATATGCAACAGCCCGCCCACAAGGCAGACTAGGGAAGCTGATACTAGTGCTCTTCTGCCTATAACTCAAATTCTTCTAAAACATTTGAAAAAGAATCATAAGGCATCAAGTCTGATATTTCAGACGAGAAGCACCATGAGGGCCCCGTTCCTCTCAGGCTGATGTCCCTGATGTTCAAGGGCATATGAGTTTGAACACGGCATCCAATCAAGAATAATCACTCACAAACTGAGCAACTTGCTTATCACAACGGCTAAAAGAATCCAATTGCTCACCCTGTCTTATGTCCTGCTACATCTTTTTTTGAGGAGTTCTATTATAAGAAGCAATATCGCCAAGGCAGACTTTCCGGCAGGGCCTTGTTTAGGTAGGAGGGTGTTCTCAGCATTAGTTAAGTGTTGGCAGGAGGAAACCGTGCTCCAACTGCATCTTGTGCATCGTGGTATCAGAGGACTGAGTAGCTGATGGGCAGAACCTGCCCCACATGCTGAAACCCCTAGGAGAGTGTTTTTCAGATTTAAAAATATGAATTCAACATATATTCACCTGAGATTGCCAGCAGCATTTTCCTTCGGGCACCAAAGGTTGTGATTCCCAGCTCCTTCAGATCCTGGTCTGTGAGGGTGAGGAATGTCTGAAGATCGATCTGTGGAAAACAGAAACAAGCTATAGTCAGTCAGTTAAGTATGCGTCTATTTATCATCGTGGAGTAGACCCGTCTTTATATCAATTTGTTAACTCCATCTACTTCCTAATACCAATGGTGGTGGCACCAACCTGAGGGCCCAAAAAATTAGGCAATGGGTAGTGGGGACTGGAGAGATGCCTGGGCAGTTAAGAGCACTGGTTGCTGTCATAAGCAATGTGTAACAGGGTTCCAAAAGACCCTGGTTAAATTCCCTGTTCCTACATGGTGGCCCACAACTGTCTGTAACTACAGTTCTAGGGTAGCTGATGTCCAGCTCTGTCCTCTGAGGGTACTACACACACACACACACACACACACACACACACATAAGGTACACAAATGTGGGAAGCGAGTGAGACCACTGTGATCCCTGTTTAACCTGAGCCTGCACACTTGGGTGATCCTGTACTGCCTGCCTGCTGAGTCACTGGACTATCACTGTTTGCCCTGGCTGAACTCTGACCAGATCCAGGAGAGGGGCGGAGGGATTAGGTCAGAGGACTGAAAACAGGATGTGACAGGGGAGGGGGGAAGGGAGGAGAATGTTGTGGGAAAAAGCTGTAAACAGTTCAGTTGGAGAAAGCAGTTGAAGAAGGCAGTTGGAGTTAGTTGGAGCTGAGAGAGGGTTAGAGAAAGCTGTTGGTGAGAGGGAGAGGAAAAAGCTGCTCGGAGAGATAAAGAAGGGAGGCAGAGGCAGGTGGATTTCTGAGTTCAAGGCCAGCCTGGTCTACAGAGTGAGTTCCAGGACAGCCAGGACTAAACAGAGAAACCCTGTCTCGAAAAGCCAAAAAAAAAAAAAAATCTGTTTGGAACCTTCCTTGGCGTTTATGTCATCTTTCCCCGTCTCTGCCAGTTGGAGTTTGGGGTCCGCGACACACATACATACATACATACATACATACATACAGGAAAACACTCATACCCAGGAAGTAACATCTCAAAAAACAAACAAACCAAAAAAAAAACCCCAACAACCCACAAACAAACCAAATAAAGAAACTGGTGAGCAGATGAACTGAAAGTCATTGTTAGCAGGAGACAGATTCTACCAAGATAAACTGAGCCCTGAGCCTCTTGGCAGCCATGCTTAAAACAACACAACACAGATATTGTACCACATTTGTGACCTGTTGAGGAAGAAGGATATGGATCTGACCAGGGGACAGAATGTTTGTCAGCTTTCGATTGTAGGAAGTTACCAATGGGAAGAATGTTTGTCATCTTTCGGTTAAAGGAAGAAACCAAAGCGTACACAAGATGATATCTCCCGTTGTGTTGTGTACGACCGTGCATGAGAATCAATTCCTCAGTCACTGAACACAGCAGACTATCTCAAGAATGGTACAGAATTTGCTGTATAATAGCACAGCTGTGTCCTGTGCCCTGAGCAACAAAGTATAAGAGAAAACAGTTCAAGGGCAAGGCTCTTATTTTGAAGGGAGCCTGCAGGACTAGAAAGATAACTGCAGTGAATTCAGATCCCATCTGCACCATTCTAACATCCAGCACTGGCAACAGGTGGTCACATGCCCTGCAGCCTCCTCGCTTATGACTGCAGATGTGAACGATAAGGCTCCATGCCGACCTCAGGGGAGCTGTAAATACCCCAATTCCCCTGCACCCATACCCCACCCCAGTGAGCTCTCTGAGCTAAAATGGGGAAGGGTGGTTGGGGTACTTTTCTGCAAACCCCTTTTCTACTTCTGTGTCCTCCACGCTATACCAAATTACCAAATATGAAATGAAACCACATTTTCCTCAAACAAAGCTAAGACCTGACCTAAAAGCTCAAAGGAAAGAACAACCACAGGCCAACGGAGGAGCGGCTTCCTTCTGGAGGTCATCACACCCACAACCCAAACAAAGACGGCCAGGAAGGGAGACTCAGGCTGGCTGACCTCTTGCTGCTGGAAGACATCCGTGTATTTGCCCAGGCCCAGCTTGCTGAAAAGCTCGGGGAGGTCGGAGCCTTTGAAGCAGCTGTTCAGGTTGCAGCCATTGCTTCCCGTCAGCGAGGAAATGCAGTCCATGTAGTTGCTGCTGCTTAGGTAGTGCTCTCCTGGAAGGCAAAGGAGAGGCAGTCAGGGCCACAGGTGAAGGCGGTTTAATTAAAGGTCTTCATCACCAAGCATTTCAGGTTTTATTGTTCGGCTCTCTGAGCCGAGAGCTCAGGCTGGGGGAGCCTGGTAAGATGATCTGTCACCACAGGCTGAGCTGTACACCAAGGAGATGCTGCTGTTTACTGCTGTAGGGAGGCTCGTGCCATTTGGAGGCTACACTCTCGAGGCAGAAAGTCAGTACTAGCGCCTCTGCATTTAATAATCAAGTGCCCTGTCTTTCCCTGAGCTTTTGCTCTTTACAGCAGATTTGATGGGAATCAAATGAAGAGCCAGAAGGGAACTCTGAGACGTGGTAAAAAAACAGGAAGTGATCACAGGTCCAGGCTCCCTTTGGAGAGCAGGGTGGCTCAGTGACCCCCCCCCCAACCTGTGCCTCCTCCTCAGTCAGAGGAACTGTGCACCGCTACAGCCCACACATTCCATTGCCTTGAAGAATGCATCTGGGCATCGAGTCCATCAAATTGGGCATCTCCAGAGTGAGTACCATCTGCAAAGGTCGAGACCGAGGTGCCTGGGTTTAATTTATGATGCAGCAAATGTGTTTCCCGGGAAGACTGCTAACAGAGCAGTACACTGACAATCTGGGCCAGGGGAAGGACCACAGAACCATCCCAGACACCCAAGCATACTACTTCAGAGGGTCTTAGCATAGGTGTGTGGCTATGCTTGTCTCCTGCCTATCTTGGTGAGGATCCAAATCCTCTCACAGCAAGGATGTGTCCCTAAGAGGGATTCAGAGAGAGAGAGAGAGACAGAGACAGAGACAGAGACGATGCTGCTCCAGGCCAGGCAGATCCATGCAGGCCGCCCCAAGGCTCTGTAGCAGGGAAACCTCAGAGTCTGCTTTGCATGGCTTTCTCGAGTCACCGATCACATCCTCCTGTTCCTGCATGCAAACCGAGCAGCTCTCTGCAACATCCCAAAGGCCAGTCATTAGCTCACATTTCCTTTCCTTTTGAAAACAAGTGTTTCCTTAGGAGAAGAATATGAAGGGATACCAAACTAGCATCCAAAATAAGATCCTTGGGCCATCACTTGGAAGGAAGGCAGAAGTCCTCCCCCCCACACACACCAAAAGGTACCTCAAGGGTGCTACAAAGCCACGTCCTGGGAGCCCCTCAGCGACCACTGCCCTTGAGTGGGTACAAGCTGACCACAGAGTGATCGTGTAAATTGTGTCCAAGTGATGAACTTACCTTCCAGGAGAGCAAAGGAGGTGCTATCAAAATCTACACTTGAGCAAGTGGTATAAAGAGAGGGCTGCTAAGACGCAGGGCATAAAGAAGTGGCCATGCCCATGCTCTTTGTGAGCATTAAAGTTCTGGGATAGAGGTGAGGGGAGCCGCAGCTGGTCCCGACCGTCCTGCGCCTCTCCTGCCCAGGAGGGGTGTTCGCCTGGCGGCTGTCCGCAGGCTGTTCCAGCGCCCAACACCTTGCCTCCCCGACCGAGGAGGGGTGTCCGCCTGGCATCCAGTGCCTTTCCTCACCCGAGGAGGGGAGTGCGCCCGAGAGCTGTA
>NC_034598.1:35970013-35974264 GCF_900095145.1 Mus pahari
AAAAAAAAAAAAAAAAAAAAAGTTCTGGGATAGTATTACCTATACTGTAGATCTGGGCTGAGTAAAACATAGCTTTAAAAGGTAAACAGGAATTTGAAAATAGAGACCTGAGTGGGAAATGTTTATAATGGCCCATAATTTTGTGTGGATCGTCGGTACATCCATGTTAGCTGTTGACAGTTCCTATGCCCTCTCTTTAAACCCAACTCACACTTTTACAATTTCCTGGGGAAAGCAAGGTAACTGAGCCCCATTATTCCCCACCTCCACCCCCCCCTTTTGTTTGCCACAAACTCATCTTAAACCTAACTTTTAATTCAACAACTTAGTACCATCAGTGTAAGTATCTAATGTTAGCTGAAGGAAAGGTGAAACCCAAAGCCAACTTACACTGGGCTACAAGGCAAATATCCCCACATCCCAAGCCCTGTGTGGAACAGCGGCCCACCTCTGAGCAGAATGCACTGTGGGTCATTAGAGAATCAGACAGTAGCTGATGGAGTCTCCAGCTACAAATGGTTCATCGGGGAGACTTGGCCTGACCTCGCCTTCTGATTTGGACTTGGTAAAGACCAGGACCCATCTTCAACTTGGATACACCTGACAACACAGCCATCCTGATTAACCACAACCTCGAGGTCCACTGCACTCAGCTGTGATTCCTTCAGATATCCCATGCTACTTTTTTTTGGAATTCCCAACTTGGCAAGAACCCTGAATAGAAAGGCATCATCAACACACTTCATGGCCATTGTGCCATCTTTTGTCTGGTTACCCATTTCTACCACCTAGAAGAGTGGGTGCTTTTATAGATTAAAACGACCCCACTCAGTCTCAGCCATATCTGTTGGGGCAGAACGGTCTTGATTTTGAGTGATTTTTCTGTTTATGCTAAGCCATCTTGCCCAAACAAGATCTGCCAGTTGACAGGCCAATGTTCATTGGGAAAATCTCATAAGTTCCCACCCCATAGCTGAAGAGCTACAGGCAACCAACCCATGGCTGGTGAGAGAGGAAGTCAGGAAGGCATGGGAGGGAGGGGAGAAAATGGTGTAGCTACACTACTCACGTAGGACATTCCAAAATTTAAAATTTAAGAGCCCAATTTTCACCTTTAATAGTGAGCTTTCTTTCAGTTGTCCAATGTGCCACTCTGATCACACATTCCTCAAGTGCTTTCACAGGTGGAGGAGTTTGAGTGTGTGAATGCTTGCGTTATTATCTCCACAGTCGTCTACAGAATGTGCTCCTGCTAAGTTTGAGGCGCAGCCTTGGATACAGTACTCAATAAGCATTTTCTAGGTATCACCGGCTCATAGAACTCAAATCCTACAGGGTAGGTCGGTCAGTAAATGATGGTACAACGGGTACCAAACCCACTGTGAGGAGGGAACTGAACATCCTTCACAGGGAGGAACCAGGAAGTCTTTGGAAAGACGCCACACACATGTGACTCACACCAAGCCCTTCACACCTCGGGAGTGAAGGAACGGTATCTAGGCTGATGCCTGAAAACATAACCAGAAATCAGGCTCACTTGATTTGTTCTGCTTGCGCTTGGGGCTGCCGATAGGTGCTGAGAATTCACCGTGACCCATGGGGCCTATTCCATTCCGGTCTCTCCAGTTGTCGGACTCGCTTCCACTTGCCAGGTGCTCACGACTGCTGGACCTTGAGAGGGACAATGAGGATCCCTGGAAAGAGTCCAAGCCAGGGAAGGAAGAGTTCAACAAAGTGGACGTCTCAGAGTGGGAGGGAGAAATGGATGAAATAAGTGCAAAAGATGCCAACACAATGCCTTTTTTTTTTTTTTTTTTTTTTTTTTGTCAGCAACTGGGGCACACCCATTCTCAGGAAGGTACCAAAGACAAACGTATATAGTGTAAGATCCTCACCAAGGAGACCTGATTATGCAGATGCCCACAGAGTCCCTAGTTTAAAGAATCCTTCTTATAGTTTCAAAATGTCATGGTTGAGTGTGGTGGTTTGAATATGCTTGGCCCAGGGAGTGGCACTATTAGGTGATATGGCCTTGTTGGAAGAAATGTATCACTATGGGGTTGGGATTTAAGAGACCTTCCTCCTAGCTGTCTGGAAGCCAGTCGTCTTTCGTTTTCCTTCAGAACAAGATGCAGAACCCTTAGCTTCTTCTGTAGTACCAGGCCTGCCTGGATAATGCCATGCTTCCTGCCGTGATGATAATGGACTGAACCTCAGAACCTGTAAGCCAGCCCCAATTAAATGTTGTCCTTTATGAGTTGCCTTGGTCATGGTATATCTTCACATTGCTAGTCTTACTGCCTCCCTCTGTACCAGCACATAAAACAAGGCTAATGTCTTAGGGGTTTACTGCTGTGAGCAGACACCATGACCAAGGCAACTCTTACAAGGACAACATTTAATTGGGGCTGGCTTATAGGTACAGAGGTTCGGTCCATTATCATCAAGCATGACAGCGTCTAGGCAGGCATGATGTAGGAAGAGCTGAGAGTTCTACATCTTCATCTGAAGGCTGCAATGAGGAGACTAACTTCCAGGCAGCTAGGATTGGGGGCGGGGGGGGGGTTGTCTTAAAGCCCACACCCACAGTGACACATCTACTCCAAATAGTGCCACCCCCTGGGCCAAGCATATTCAAACCATGACAGCTAGTATTTTTAAGCACCAAATCAGAAACAAGCTATGCTTCCATGTACATTCTTGAACTTCTGCTGTGCTTAACCAGAGGCAGAGGTGCTTCTTCGAGTGTGTGCATGGATCGGCCTTGCTGGAACCTCATCTCTGATGCCCCATCACCTACCCACCTTCTGCTCCGAGACCTCGCCTGTGAGTTCTGATATCGGAACAGTCATGCCAACTACTCGTTGGACTCGATGCTCTTTCCCAAGATCCTGTGAGATCGGCCCTATTTTGTCACCTACATTTCCCAGCATGCCTGTCATCTATTCCTAAAGGCTGAGCAGCCTCCATGATAGGACTAGGAATCTGACTGCCCTCTGCCTCCTTGCTTGTTGTTTCTCTCCCACCAGAAGGCAATACTGTCTAAAGCAGCACACTAATGCGTGTAACGCGGTGCCCCACAGGAGGGTCTCAGGGATGCTGAGTCACACTCGGTGATTTCCTGCATCCGTGAGGAGGCTTTTGCTGGTTCAGAGCAATCCTACAGGGAAATTAGGGTTTCTAAGATAGGAAAAAAAAACAAACCCTAGATCTTCCAGTGAAAATATCTTTCATATCCCAAACCAAGATAAATCCAGAGTAGCAAGGGCCAACATCCACTGAATTCTGGCAAAGGCTGCAGCCCTGAGGAGCTGCTAGCATCCTATATAGCTCGACATCCGAGTGTCCTTCACCACTCGTCTGGCAGACTGATCCAAGTCACATGCAAATGGCAGATTTCCAAAGATGGCGGTTCCTGCTCTTCCACTAGCAGATCTAAAATATCCACTGGGCAGTTCATTTGAACATTGAGGTTTGTGAGTGTAAACATTATCAGACCCCCTCCTCCTTACTTGGTGTTGGGGAAGTTGAAAACCACCCGTGGATCCCAACTCATACTTTGATTTGCTTTGGAGAATATGTGATTCTCCAAATATCCTATGCTTCTAAGAGGTAGATGGGGCAGAAAGAAAATGGAAAAAAAAATCCCAAATGCCTTTGAGGCCCAGTTCAAAGCTACCTTGTTTGTTTTTTGATGATCCACTAATAGCACCAAGTGGGCAGAGGAAAGAAAAGGTGGAAAGTGCCTGCCTCTTATCTAAAGAACTTTTAGGGAGGACAGGGCAATTAATTAGCTTTGCGAAAACTTGAAGAATTGCTCAACTCCAGCTTCTCAATAGTTCAGAGTCCAGAGCTCAAAGTATCTAATTCTCCCACCAAGCAAGCTTCCTGCAGTATGAAGCTAAGGCACGTGGCACACAGTGGGCTAGGTAGCTTTAGGACACTGGGACAGCAGCAGCCAAGGCTGTTGCAGCTCACATGTTCTCTTTGCTTTTCTTTATAATAAGAGTAAAAAATAAAGAAGACAAGGGTAGTTCTAGTCACTCTACAATTTAAACATGGCAGACATCTGTATACTCTCTCTATCCTACCTACCTATCCATCTATATCTCCCCATCTCTCATCTGTCCATCCATCCATCCATCTACCCATACACCCATCTACCCACCTATCCACCCATCCACCCATCTACCCATACACCCACCCATCCATCCATCTACCCACCCATCCACCCATCAACCCACCCATCCA
>NC_034598.1:35974355-36037667 GCF_900095145.1 Mus pahari
TGGACTACTATCCCTCTGTCCCTCAGTATGCTTTGATTTGTTTCACTTCTCTCTCCCTCCCTCCCTCCCTCCCTCCCTCCCTCCCTCCCTCCCTCCCTCTCTCTCTCTCTCTGTTTCTCTTTCTGTATATATGAGTCAAATCGTTAAAAAACTACTTAGAAAAGAATCCTTCCCCACTCCTCCCCCTCCCTCCCTCCCTCCCCTATTCTTCCCCCTCACTATCTCATTCTCTCAATAGCAACTGTCCTCTATTGTTTCTTAGAGCCTTCCCCACAGCCTTGGCCCGAATCCTTCCTGTTTTTTTTTTAACCCTTTTGAGCTAGGAAAGAAAAGCAGAAGCTTGTCTGCCCAGGGCGCTGCTGCCACAGATGAGTCAGTAATGTTGCATGTGGGCCCTCTCTCTCTATGAAGAAAGACCTGGTACTGAGGCAAGTCCAGAGCATCACTCCTAAGGAAAGCCAGAGTCTACCTTTCTTGGCTTTCAGAGAGGCAATGGAAAGAAGCAGATGACGTGGGGCTTCCCTGTGTCTCACTGTCACTGCCTGCACAAGTGGACTGACATCAGCCGGGGAAGTAGAGCAGGCTAGCCCAAGTCAGTCAAAACAACAACAAAGACACAGGAGAAGTTTGACTACTAGACAGAGGCCCTGTACATTTCCACCCCCAGAAAGTCATCTGTCTGACCCTGGGTAAGTGCAAGAGTAGAGAACATTTCAAGGTCCCGTGTTTGTTTTGTCCAAAAACGTCACTAGTGTTTCAGCACTAAACACTCCTTACAGCAGTGTTTCCTTGGATCATTGCCATCAACTGTGGCTCATATCTAAAACACATCCAAGCCATGCTGTCCCTGTGATCACAGGAGATCTTGGAGAGCTTGACTAAAAGGTTCTTCTTCCAAGTGATTTAAAATTATGTATCAGTGTGTGTGTGTGTGTGTGTGTGTAAGTGTAAGAGAGAGAGAGAGAGAGATGGAGAGAGAGAGACAGAGAGACGGAGAGAGAGAGAGATCCATGTCACATGGCCCCACCTCGGCTCATCTTTCCCCATGCACACCTTGAGTTAACTCATTAGGAGATGCTCTAGTCCATTCTGTTAAATGAAGTCAAGTCTTGCTCTCACGTTTACTGGCCTATGTCTTGATGAAGACACACCCACTCTGGGAGCCTCTTTTCGAACTAGAAGTTTGTGGGGACTGTACGAATTTATCCATGACCATGCACCACATAAAGCACAAAAGAAGTAAGTGAATCCAGTTGAAAAATCACTATCACTGATATCTTATGTGCCCACGTAACACCCTGAAACTATCACTTTGGACACAAAAAGCATGGACAGCTTGAATGCATATTTACTTCCTCCAGCGAGGAGGACAATCTCTTTCTTCAGAAGCCTGGCTTTTCCTATGGACACAGTTCTCCAGTAGAACTAATGGCAGCTTCCTAGGATGACTAGGTACCCGACAAGGCAACCCCAAAGTAAATGCAAGCTGACGAGAATAAGGAGGCCTCACAAAATCTACATACACAACAGGTGAAATTTATCAGTCACTACAAGTTCCACACTCTGTGTTATGCATAATCCCCAACTTGCTATTGTCAGGCTCCAAGTGGGGAAGTGAAGAGCATTTTTGAGGTTAAATGTCTCATTTCAGAACCTACAGCATGGCGGTCGACAACCCCACACTCTCCTCTTCGACAAGCAGAGGCCAGGGAGGCGGACCACTGACTGCAGGGTGCAGGGCCAAGTCTCAGCTTAATTCTTCTGCTAACAAAAGAGGATGCTATTTCCTCTCAGAACCCCAGCATCCTGAGGGGGAGTGGACACCTACAGCCCCAAAGTGCAGGCATAATGGCCCCCATATTCCTGCTTCTGAAGGCTACTTTAATCTTAAACATAGCCTGCCTGGTGGCTACTGTAACCTTGACAATGGAATTCCCCAGGGTTTGGGAGGGGGAACTATTCAATAATGCTTTCTTCTCCGCTTGCTCAAGAGAGATAAAGGAAAAAAAAAAAGTAAAAGTATTTGCTTTTGCCCTGCATCCCACAACAATCTTAGTACAAAGAAGTCAGTGGAGAAAGGAACTCCATCTACAAATGCTACTATTAGAGCAACAATTCTGAAGCGCACAGCCCGCACACTGGAAGCCAGCGGGGCTGACCGAGACGGATGGTGCTGCTTAATCATTCTTACCCACTCACGGGCTACAATCTCCCAGCTCGTCTGTGTGCAAGCTGGCTAGACCCCCCACTCCTCAAGGCCAAAGTCTGACATTCTCAGAAGGACAGGGTCTGCTCAGAGTCACGGTGAAGCCTGGCCAGGAGGATGGAGTTCGGGGGAACCTTCCCCCAAAAGAATGCCAGATTCCAGCCTCGCCGTGGAGCTGTGTAGCCAACATCTGGGAAACATAAGGATGTTGGAACCGCTGCTTGAGATGCTTCCTGCTGAGCTCCTGGCATATCTTAACATACTGAAGTTAACTCAGATTCGAAAATCTGTTTTTATTGAACACTTGCCTTTTCCCCTCTGGTGGCTTGATAGTGATACTCTGGGACAAAAGGATTCTTTGTGAGCTTTTATGAAACACTGCAGCTGCTCTTTGCTTGATCTTAGCCTCTCTCTATCGTGTAGGATACCCTCCATCCAACAAAAACTTACTCCCAAATTTAAATCTCCATCGAACATAGAGATTAACAACTTGGCAGGAGAGGAGAGTTTACAGTGTAAGAGTACATCCATTTTAGACAAGTTCACAAAAAACCAGAGAGGGAGCCAAGCCATTCTGTCCCTATGACCATAAAGAGCCAGGGACAGGAGGAAGCTAGCTGTTCTGGGAAAAGACGTACCTCATAGGCGGTGGTCATTGTGGGCTTATAGGACACGTGGTTGGCTCTCCTCAGCTCCTTGATGGTTTCTGCCGGCATGGACTTGGAGAATCCCAGGCCACTCCACGTATTCGTAGGCGTTCTGACCTCGGTCACCACTGGCTTCTTTAACATCGCTTTGGAAAAGGGACGAGAAAGCAGGTGTGTGTTTAATGTAATTCTGACGGGGAGCAAGGTTTCTTCAATCTATGAAAAAGTTACAGCTCAATATTACTCCTCAATGTAAGTGCCTAATAATAAAACAAATGTTTTATCCAATGAAAAATAAATGTGGAAAGGCCTGCAGGATTCCTTAATTAGGCTCATGTATCTCACAAGATTCATTTTATTTTGGCAGAATCCGGGCATCAGGAACTCAAATATTTTGGGTTTCTTTTTATAAGCACCCGTTTTTGTTTTTGTTTTGTTTTGTTTTTCAAAACACTGGGAGAACTTTAAGATGAAGGGGTACAGAAAGACTGAGGTGGGAAACATTCCTTGGTCACTTACCTTTAGTGGCTAATAGTTTCTTCTGCTCATAATCAAATGCCTGAAAAAGAAATCCAGAGAGAATGAATAAAGGCTTTGTCACCATTTTCCAGGCATCCTACCAATAACTCCTGACTCTGCTTGACCCATCGGCTAAGCTCTGCATCATGGGACCACACACCTACAGCACAAGTGTGATGAACGTAAACGCTCCTTCAAAACCAACTGAAATAATCTACTTTTGTCTAACTTGACCTCAGTGGCAAGAGTAGGGAATTTCCCCACACAATTAAAGCAAATTCTCGTTTATTAAGAGTATCTTCCACATCAGAACTACTGTATGCAAACGTGAAGAACCTAATAGTTGCACAAGCATCCAAGGAATGTGTCACAAAATGGCCGCAAGCAACAGTTGTCTCTCCTTCTGTCTCAGAATCCTTCTCTACATAGGTAAGCAAGACGGTTACTGGGATGATACTATTACCACACGGGAATTATCAACCACACTGCTAAAGTCTTGGCTTTTGAAGTTAGGTAACTGCAACAATCTAGCTTTGGATATTAATGATGGAGTAAGATTAAACTGATATACCCTGGTACTGCACAGACTGGAGGACCACAGGTCCATGCTAAGAACATTGAACAGCTAACTAGGCAGAAACCAGGACCACCGGCCTTTCTGAAGCAAGTTATGCCTGCATGGTTACATCCCAGATGCTAACCCATTTCCACCTCCCCAGTCTAGAGAACAGATAAGACTTGATTTAAAGACCTACCAGGAAGATAAAGAACCTACGAGCAAGAGCTCTTTGGCTCATCTCCCAGAAGTCTGTACCAGCATCTATAAGGTTCCCAGGTTATCATAGTCTGGAACTGAACACGGAAGAGGGTGCAAAGAGCTAAGAATAACCTTGGGCCAGATGATAAACAGCAGCGGCCCAGCACACGCAGTAGCTTTATGAATATGGTGGTACCTCTGAGAGCCTGGTTTTTAGATGACACTGTTTTATGACATTCTGGGAGTGGGGAGGGGCAACTTAAAATTGAACTGGAAGTTAAAAAAATCAAGTTTAATTCTTAAGGGCAAGCTGTGGGAAAACAGGCAGGAACTACTGCTTAAAAGACTGTGCTGAGCTCTGTGAAGGATACAATGTATCAGAACTCGTCTGGAGCCTAAACAACTGGCAGTCTCTGGAGGACTGAAGAGAGAGGTGTGAAAAAAAAGAGTGCTAAAGAGGCCATTGCCTTAGGGTGATGGAGAGATGGCTACTCTTCAGCCATAGAAAGAGGCAGGTCTTCAGTATGTCTTGTGCCAGAGATCACTAGGGACTCTCACGGATTTCCTGGTAATTTTGGAGCCAGATTTCTACTAACGGCATAAACACATCTTGTTAAGAGAGTCCTTGTAAGAATACTGGCCTCCAACCTACAAGAAGGGACCATAGAACTTACTCATGGGATCTAAATATGAGAACAAAGAAGATAGCAACCATAAGATGGCACAGGGGTCATAAAGGGAACTTGGTTGTTGTTTTGTTTGTTTTTTTAAACACTGATGTATTATGGAAGCTTTGCATTCTGTCCACCTCAATAGTCAAGAAAATGTTCAAATGCAAAGGATTTAAAATGAAAAACCAAACCAAAACAGGAGGATTCATTCACACTGGAATGAAAGTATTATTGTTTAATTCTATAAATTAATTTAACACAGCAGGTTGGTTATTTATTTGTTTTTATTTCTAGGGTTTTGTGAAGGTTTTAGAGGTGGCAGGGAAGAAAAGAGAGAATTCATTATAAGGCAGGTGCTCCTTTCCCAGTAATGCTGGTGCAGAAAGCAAAATGTTTATGTGTGTTACCCCCAAAAGCACTAAATCTTTGCCTCTATGTGAAGATGAGATACCAAATCTCCTGCTTTGAGTCACGCTATGAAAATCAGGCAGGGCAGGCTGAGGAAAGCTGTCTGAAGCCACCACGAACGTTTAAACCACACGGCTGTCATCGACTTCCACAGAACTCAAATTCCACACTCATTCTTCTCATAACTGTTTTTGAAATGGCAAGGAGTCTACTCTCTCTATTTCCAAGACTACAGAAGAAAATCAGATCTATTTATCCAGGAGAAACACCGTCTCTTACATGTCTCTAATGATTCTCATAACCGACGAGCATCGTTTGCTTCAGATGTAGCCACACAAATCACCACCTTTACTAGTATGAAGAATCGCTTTTCCTTCATCTAAATCCTGCATTTCGTTCTTAAGGGTCACAGCAAAACCCAATCTGAACTCCTGCATATCTGTCTGAGTGTCACACTGACCAGGATACAGGGGGACAGGCTAGCTTCTGCACAGCTGAACACTCTCTGCTTCCTCTATACCCAGCCCTGCGCCTGCCCTCGGAAGACTGCTGTTGTGCCTACATTACCTGCATGTGGACATAGGTTGGCTGCGAGGCCAGGCGGGCCCTCTCCGAGTTCTGCTGGGCAGCTGCTGCCCTCTCAGCTGCACGTTCGCTCCCCGGGGCCTTCTTGTCAGCAAGAGGACTTTCTGTGGCACTCAGTTCGGGGTCTGAGAGTAATCTGTCAGTGCTGCTGTGAAAGAGAGTTGGGAATTCACTGCTCCACTTCACATGCTGACAAGACTGCATGGTTCCCGTGTGCGTGTTCACTGTGTGTGCCTCAGCCAGCATCTGCCTTCGCATGTCATTTAGCCACCAATCAATGTTACAGCACGGCAACACTGAGACAAAGGTGCTGCTGTCTCCATACTGGACACATGAGGAAGGACCTTATCCATGGTCCCTGCTCTAGGGTGACTCTAGGTCTCAAATTATAGGTTAAAACTGCGTAGCAGTATGAAGACACCTACATTATAGGCAGTCCACATTGTATTCTGCTTGTGGTACATGAGTAATAGATACACGGATAAGATTTCTGATGTTGGTACATCAACCAGAAACAAAGGGGTTATGCAGAATTTGAGCACAGCCTGAACAAGCTAGAAGGTAGACAGATGACAGATATTGCATGCGTGGGGTGCATGTGACACTTGTGAAGAGGAAAAATATCGAGCTTGTGATGTATTGAGATGCACCTCAAGTCAAAAAAAATGGGGGTGGGGCGCTGATTTGTTGACTTGTTCAATTATAACCAATCACCTCCTATGTTGGAAGACAAGACATGAACAATAAGATTTGCCTGACAGATGTTGACGGAGGACATGTGACCTGGAAATGAGCTTTTCACGTTTTCTAGGGTCAAAGGCTAGGAGAGCAGCAACTCAGGGAGCAGAACGCAAAGAAAGGGACCCAGGATCAAATCCCTGGGGCTGTTTAAGCCACAGCGAGGCAGGGCCGGTCCAGCTAAGAGAATCATTAGAGCTAAAGAAAGGGCAAGGAGATAGGGCGGGAGGCCTGGGTTCCATCCAGGTGAGAGAAAAGGAAAAGACTCAGAAGGCAAGAAAACCAAAATGGTGGGCGTAGGCTTTAAGAGATTCAAGAGGCAGCAGGAAGCAGATCACTTCAGGAACATACGCTGAAGAATGGCCTTGTGGGGGAATCAGTGGGCAAAAAGGTAAGGCAGAGCTGGGTGGGATGAGTCTGGGGTGTAGTAAGAGACGGAGGAAGAAAATATATACATGCCAATGTTTGCATAAAGACAGTCCTTAGAGACAGCAAGGAGCTAAGAAGACAGAAGAGGAAATGGAGTAGTCGGCAGGTGGAAAACCCTTTCCTCTGTAAGAGGACAAAAATAATAAACAAACGAACAAGCAAACAAATAAAGGCAATCTCAGGATAGCACAGTGGAAACTGATATGCCCAGAGGAGTTCTAGCTAATAAAACTCAAGGGTTGATCCAAAAGTTTACCAGTCTGCAGCTGCCTGCCCTGGAGAGAAGGAAGCTGAAGTTTAAGAATCTACCTCAAACCAGCTAAGGTAGATTCACGGCTGGAAAAATGTCTAATGCAAAAGCCAGAGGCTAAAAAATCACCCCTACCCGTTGCTGAATCGCAGAGAGAGTGTGTAAGCTTCAGAGAAAAGGGTTGTCTCTAAGGACACAGGCAGGCCAACAATGACATTGGGGGACGCTTATAAAGATGGGTAAGGGTGAAAACAGAGGTTATTCCTTGAGTCTTTGAAAGATAACGGTGAGGGGGGAGTTTCAAAGCCTATGATACACTCCAGCCTGACTTGAGTTAGGGTCTTAGCCAATGAGCTCAAAGCAAACTCCCCCTCCATCATTCCCAGCCAGCAGGATGAGCATACATACTGGAGGTGCGAGTTCTTTGTGCCCTGAAGTAGCTCAACCGTCTGCCGCTTGGCACAGGAGACCTTGGAGGAACCCAGCATCTGCTTCAGGTCACCAGCGTTTCCGGAATGGGAGGGACTTCGAGGCATGCCCACTTCAACAAAGGCATCATTGCAGCCTGGGTCGGGGTTGTGTGTGTGTGTGGGGGGGAACAATGGGGGAGAGAGGAGCAACATGTAAACATCACCTTAGAGATTCCATAGAGAAAATCAAAACGACTGTCTCCATGAAGAACCAATTCTACAGAGTCCTCACAATGTTCTCAGCCGCAAAAAGGGCACACAGCAGCAAGCTCAGGCTGTCTCCGGAACTCAACCTCAAGGGAGGACCTGGTGTTTCCTGAGGATTATTTGGAATAAGGGGTGTGTGTGTGTGTGTGTGTGTGTGTATGTATGTATGTATGTATGTATGTATATATATATATATGTGTGTGTGTGTGTGTGTGTATATACACACACACACACACACACACACACACACTTATACACACATTAGTGTGGCCCATCTATTCCCTGAATACTGTTGGCACTAGGAGGGGCGATATATATATTTACAAAGGAACACTATTGGGACCCTTGTTTTCTTGGCTTCCATTCCCTCTCCCAGTACAGAGGTTTACACTAGACAAGTGTAATGCTTCTGGCACACTAGACAAATATGTCTACCGTGAGCTATATCCTCAACCCCAAATGTAGTCCTTTCTTTCCTCCCCAGTGCTAGGGACTAAGCCTTACACATGCTAGGCACATGCTATTCCAGGGAATTATACCCCCAGCTCCACTCAAATTTCTTCAAGATTGTTAGGAGCTGAACTTCTACGCAAACAGTCATTGAGCTGATGTTACACAATAATGGAACAGTGGTATTTCTATGGAACGTGCCCTTCAGTTCACCGTTCACCATGTTCTTTGGAATTTCATACAAGACCTTGACTCTTCATGGCTGAGGGAGGCAGAGTCAGCAGGGGTGAGTAGGAACCAACTCAGAACCCCTGCAGTCTCAGGAGCTGGGGGGTGGGGCTTTACCTAAGCTACAAGCCAGTCTGAGGAGGGAAGTTCCAATCCCTTACCTTCCACTGAGTTTGATTTAGAAGAAGCCTGTTCGGGCCCAGCTGTCTGCATGGATGGATCACCATGATTTGAACTTAGCACTTTTTCCCCAAGCGATGAAGTGGACAGAGGACCGTATTTCATGTTTGGAGGCTGAAATCATAAATAAAATAAAAATGCAACTGAGAAAGAAGTCCAGCGAACACCAAAATGGGTTTCAAGTAGCTTCTCACTTGCCAAAAGCACAGAATCCCCCTCCCCGACCCCTCACCCCCTGAATCTCACAAGAGGGTGTTACCTGCACATGTCCATTTATAGAAGCAGAGATGTTTTTGCCTTCTGTCTGCATGCTGTTGATGTGGACATCAACCGGAGTCAAGCCAGGTGGGGGAGATGGAGCCGTGTGCCCGTACGTGGGCACTCCAGACAACAAGATATTGGTTAATGTGGCCTGGGCAGTAGATGGAAGCATAAGGTGTGGTATCGTAGAGAAACCTGAAATGATTCAGGAAGACAGATGTTAGGAGGGAACAGCCTAGAAGCAACTGTTACGTTTAATAACAATAAGAAACTTTTCTTTCCCCCCCCCCCCCGGTGAGTTCAGATCATTTGACATCTTTGTAAATAGATTGAACATTACTATAGAAACCATAGCAGAGGCTTAGGAGATGGCTTCCGGGCTGGGTAAGGGCTCCTGCTTCCAAGTCTGACACCTGGGACCCATGTGCTGGAAAGAACTCAGTGGCTGCAAGTTGCCCTTTGACGTCCACACACGCAAATACGGAACATGTTTTCTTTAAATGAAATAGTGTTGAGATGAGATAACCATGTCCAAGGGGTTCCTCCCGCGTAGTTGGGGAGAGCAGAGAGCCTGAGCCTGGTCATGTGACTACGAACTAGCTCCTCTAGGAAGCTGGGTTCCCAAGGTTCACTTGTAACCTTCCCCCTGTGCCTTGGCCATTGTTCCCTGAGCATCCTGCTGCCTTCCCTAATCTGTTTGTCTCCTGTGCGGATGAAGCTCTGGAGGTTTGAGAAGCCCTTGGCTTTTCTGAGCTTCGCTTTAACTAATATACACAGCAGGGGAGTGTAAATTTCCTCAGGGCTAGAGGGTGTTCTCTTAGAACAGTGATTTTTTTTTTTCTCTTGAAGAGATGGAACCTCTTGTAAATGCTATTGAAAGAAGAAAAGAAAGAGAAAAGGCAGTAACTATGAATTCTCGCTTCTTGATGCTTTAAGGGGCACTAACCTGTGGCGCTTGCAGTGTTAGCAAGTGGGGGTGCCCACAGTGTAGGGCTTGGAGTTCCAGAACTTGAACTTTGCAAAGGACTGACGGAAGTGTTGAGAGCATTCAGGAGTGAGTTTGGGGTGGCTGATGTGTTGAGCGACAAGGCGGTGGGCCCCAATAAACCTGTAAAGAATAAAAGCCAAGTCAAATACACCCAAGTTCAAGATTCAAAAAACGGGGTACGCCACTCATACTGTCTTGTGGAACAAGCACCGGTGGAATCTGGCACTTTCTAAATCTGTCACGTTCGAGTGGCAGGNNTGCTAGTAAACCCTCCCATGGGTTTGACAGTTATTCCCACATTCAGCCAATCAGTGCCCACATCGATTTTTTCACTTTTTTTTTTTTTTTTTTTTTTAATGTTATTTCAGATATTCCAGTGAAATGTCTCCTTTTCCATAACTCCAACCATGGAATTTGTTCATCCTCAAATAGACAATAGATGCCAAAATATCGGGGAGACAGGTGTGCCCAATCTAGCGCAAACAGCCAGCCACACTGAGAACTACTAGACGCAAGCCCGCTGACAACCTAGGATGGACAAACCTCTGCTCAAGCGGAAGCTTGGGTTTTTATTTTTACTTCTCCCCTGACTCACTTGTTATCGGCTTCCTGACAGAACCCTTTCCAATCGTTCGCACCCGGCAGCGCCTAGGAGCGCCTTTCCTGTGGTAGACTGGCTGGCTGATACTTCATAGAGAGGATGCTGGACCAGATGGTTGCATGCGGGTCTGAACACACACACTGACTCCTGTGGGCTCCAATCCAATGACTAAACTTGCCCAGGAATTGTGCTGGCTTTGATTTCTCTCAAGTATCCCAATGCCTGCTGTAACCAGGGAGATTCTCCTTTGGGAATTTGGGATCTAAAAGAAGATGTTCATTTCTTGTGTGTTTTCTGAAGTGCACATGGGTCAGTGTTATAGGAGCTGGGTGGTCAAGGAAACCTCTCCTCCACTCAGGGAACTCGGCTTCTCCAACCACTTTCTCAACTAGAAAACAATAAAACGGGCTCCTTCTAAGTCACCGGCTCTCACCATTCCTAAGGCCACCATCCTTTAATACAGTTCCTGTTGTGGTGACCCCCCCCCCAACCATGAAATTATTTTGCTGCCACTTCATAACTATAATTTTTCTCCAACTATAATTTTGTTGCAAATCTTGGTGTAACCGCCATGCAGGATATCTGATAGGCGACTCCTGTAAAAGGGTCACGCAACCCCCAACGGGGCTGCAACCCACAGGCTGAGAACTGTTGTAAGTTCACCAGCACGGTCCTAGTCCACAGCACTGCTGTGTTGCTATGGCTGTTCAGGCCTGTGTGGAAGAGACAGCTTTGGTTGAGGGAAAACCTGTATTACCATAGTAGTGTTTGAGTGTGGCAATCTGGAGCCCAAACAGGTTTTTACGCGCATGACTTCTTTCAGTGTTGGGGATTGCGTGCATCCTAGATCCTCATGCGTGCATCCTACTGGTGAGCTCTAACACAGCCCGTCCTACTATGTGTGTGACCTACTGTGTGCTCCCTTTTTACATGAAGGCACCTAGGAAACGAGAAGAAAAATGGTAAGCCTGGTCTGATGCTAACAGAGCCCTTAGCCAGCCTGCAAGGAAGAAGGGCTCTTCTAGATGAGGGCGCTATTTCAGGAGCAGCAAGGACTCACTGCGCTTTCCTTCAGTGGTATAAAGCTGTGCTACCTCTCCTTGGCTGGCCTTGGGTTGGTTTATCAGGCCTAGCTGTAGGGTGGGGGGTGGGAGGTGGGGGGGTGGGTTCAGGGACTCTCCCCTCCCCCTTCTCTAGCCGCCCTCCAGATTTGCAATTACTTTTTGGAACAAACTGGATAATCTTTATCTCTAGGGAGGGAGGGCTGTACAGCAAAAGCAAGAGAGCACGGAACGCATCCATCACCGTCAGCCACTCCCTTCCATCTCGCTCCCTTCCATCTCGATGGCATTCTTAATTTAGCAGAACAAACACAGGCCACGGAAAACAAGAGCAAGCAGGCTGCAATTATTTACACCGACATAGGAGGAATCTGGGCAACCCAAATCCACGGAGGCTAACAACAGAAAAAAACTCAGACCAGATGAATCAGGTCCCGACCCATTTGCTCTTCACCAGGCTTTAGGGCTCAGAGAAGAAAATAGAATTTAGACACAGCACAATGGTAGTAAAGGCAGGGGACCCGATAAGCTGTTCCCCAGTCGTAATTATAAACTTGATACCTAGTCCGGTGAGTCCGAGGCCTGCCGAAGCTAAGATATCCAGGCTGGGACAGGCCAGGCCGGCAGGGCACGATGCTGGGGAGAGACTGGTTGCTATGGAAACCCCACTGCTTTCAAGTCCGAGGAGACACTTCCTTGCTTCATACATATTTAAGGCATTTCGCTCAACACTTTTCACAATCACAGACTATGAAAACACATAATGGGGGAAAAAAAGATGACA
Organism: Mus pahari; assembly: GCF_900095145.1. Taxonomy (NCBI): domain Eukaryota; kingdom Metazoa; phylum Chordata; class Mammalia; order Rodentia; family Muridae; genus Mus; species Mus pahari. The sequence continues at coordinate 35,986,796 of NC_034598.1, forward strand.
CTGAGGTAGGCATACAATGACAGAGGGGTAATGAAAATGTAAATGAGTGGCCACAGGAGGCTGGATACCACCCCTTATCAGCCTCTGCTCCTGACACTCCCTGTAAAGCGTGAGTCCCCACCAACTTGTGTGTGTGTGTGTGTGTGTGTGTGTGTGTGCGCAAACAAGTGAGAGCGTGATGCTGTGGGCAGCCAGCATGCAGGTCCTGATCCCCACCTAACCTTTTAAGGTATGGATTCCTATCCAGTCATGCTTAGAAATTTAGCAAATTCTTGGTGTCAAAGTCCAGCTGCCCCACTACACAGCCTCTTGGCTTCATACTGAAGCACCCCTCCTCACCACCTCATTACCTGCAGAAGCCAAATCAAGCCCACCATCACGTACAGATTGCACAGGGACAGTCGTTTTTTTAACATACACAGTCTAATGGTTAGCTAACATACCTCCATGTACCACCAACCCTCAGTGAGACCACACCTGTGGCAAATCTTGTGAAATATATATGTATGTGTGTGTGTGCATGCGCGTGTGTTATATATTATATGTGTTATGTTATATGATATATATTATATATAATGATAATTGTGTGTATATATATATAAATTTCCTTCCTATATGTATATACTATATATAGAATTATATAATTTATATATCTTTTATATACCAAATTTCTAAGCATATATATGTAATACATAAACATACATGTGTGTATATATATGTATACATATATACACATATATGTATGTATGTATATGTGTGTGTATATATATATATACACATATATGTGTGTGTGTAGTAGTTAGAATCCAGCTGTCAAAACACAATCTCTTCCAGCCCGTTATATGCTCATTTTTCTCCTGAGCTCTTGGAATTCTTTTTACTTCTGTCTTTGGCCAAACCCTTCTCTGAATCTGACACTGATGGTGGTTGTGGTTAAGTTAGTCAAACAGGGCTTTATGATGTCTAAATCCCATGGCCTGTTCTCAGATCTCTGAACTCACTCAACCTTGCTCCCCCAGTCTTGGAGAGCTTTAAGGTTTTCTCTAAAAAAAAAAAAAAAAAAAAAAAAAAAAAAAAAAGGTGTGATTGTTTCCTGCAGGTGGACAGAAAATATCACATTTACTCATGTAGAAATCATATGTGAAACAGATACACATAAATCATTCTATACACAAGATGGCATCAATGGTTTAGAAATTTTAGTAAAGTATGGCAGATTTATCTACCTTAGTAAGTTAGGACTTTCTGACCCCAGAATCCATCTGCACATGTTTCTGAGGCTTCCACATGTGGATGCGGACACATGGATATACACGCACACATATGCACATCTCTATATATACATGTACTTGCACATATACATACATATTTACATGTGTCAACACACATGCACACACACATACACTCACACACATATGCACATGCACTTACATGTGTATATACAAAAAAACAATAGTATTAGGGAACAGAAGAGATGTGGGGAAGGTGGGAGAGAGAGAGAGAGAGAGAGAGAGAGAGAGAGAGAGAGAGAGAGAGAGAGAACACTTTTTTTATATGGGAGAGTAGAGTAGTACCTGTGAATGTGGACCAAGGTCCTAACCTGACACCAAAGCTGGCCAGGCTGAATCTTGTGCTTGCTAGCATCTGTGACTACAGACTCCCTTATCCATGGCTGCCTGCTCTGTGGCACTGCTATAGCAGCCCAAACAAAGTAGGATGTTTAACTGGTTTATTTTTTACTCAATGATACACTCCCCTGCACTAAAGCAGTGGCTCTCTGCATTGCTAATTCCGTTCACAGACTTTATAAAGCAATTTAAAAACCAGCAGTTAATAAAATAAAAAAAGTTAGGAAAAACTCAGCTGTTCTTCAAAACATCCCACAAACTTCAAAATTTAATTACAGTCTATAAATCTTTTAAGTTTTAAACATTCAGAAACAAATGGATTAATATAACATTGTCATACTTAATACCTGGAACAAAGACAATTTTGTTTGTGACTTTTGTTAACCCCCTGAATTATTTCCTAGTCATGCTTTCCCTCCTAGTGGTGAACTTGGGATGCCCCCAGCCCGGCCTCCCTGCCAGCCGATGTGCTTCGTGATTTGGAAAATATAAGAATGTGAATACTGCTACCTAACATGTTTTTCCAGTCTGAGAGCCTTCAATTCATCTTCTCACCTCTGCTCAGTGCACACACTGGCAGCACAATGGCCGCCGGTGACATCCACTGGTGGGGTCCCAGGGTCCCCGGCTTTAAAGGGGCTGCAACAGCCTTCACAATATTAATGCATGAACATTCTTCCTTTCTGGCTTTCTCAGGGCACTTCAGATCAGCCTCCTCCCACTGCGAATTTACTGTCCACATAATTTACCAGATAGCATTGGACAGAGAAGGCGCTAAGGCGGCTGAGGACTTTCATTACTCATGGGCTTTATTAAAGAAACGGAAAAAACAGAAAAGGCAGCAGTTCTGCTAGGCCAGCACAGGAAGTTCTGCAAATTGATTTGAACACACACACACACACACACACATACACATAACATATACGTCTCCTTAGCTACTCCCTAGCAACTAGCCTGTAGTCAGCAGATGGCGAATTAAGAGTCCTCCCAATAAATACTCAGACGTGGTGTATCTTGTTCACACAGTAGGTCTGCTTTGGCTTTCTGACAGAATTCAGTATTGGTTTCCGTTAACAGCTTGGCTGGTTTAGGTTGCCACCATCAGTGTGCGAGCGCCTCCTTTGCTCCACCCTCTCACGAGTACCTGGCTGACTGCCACCCTGACTGGGGTAACACAGGATCTTCATGAAGTTTACATTTGCTTCTCTTTGATGGCTAGTGAGGTTTGGTTTGGTTTGTTTTAGAACAGTCTGTCCATTTCATTAGCCTGTTCATTGATTGGGTTGGTTGATCTCTTGGCAAAATTACCAAGTCAGACTTGGTAAAAAATAGACTTTTCTTTCTCGTGTATTTATAGAAAAACAATGTTACTAAAAACGAACTAACAGGAAAATAACAAACCATATGAAGAAAATGGAGGCAGATAACAGAGGGCACTGTTACAAATGTAACTCTTATAGTCAAATATACGTATTGGAAATTATTCCCATGTAAATGAACAACCAGAGTGGGTAGGGAAGGCTATTTCAGATGCTTCGTCGGGTGCAGACTCTGGACCAACCTTGCTCGGCTGTTTGGGCTTTGGTTTAATACTGATAAAGACGTCCAGCTGTTCCATCAGCTGTGCGATGACCTGTGGGTCCACTTCAATGTCTTCCTTCATATCAAACATCAACACCAGAGGAAGACACCCCTAGACAAGACAGCAGGAGTGTCGGGAGTTAGTCATCACAGCACCTGGTACCTGAGTATCTCTTCAAATAACACATGATGGAGCATTTAAACTAAATACCATTCACCTCTTCACAACAAGGAGGGTGTGTGACCAAGGGGAGGGGCAGGAGGCTATCTGGGGGACTGAAACTGCATCTTTTCCTTTTGTTTTTAAGTCTACTCTTTACTATGGAAAAACCCTTCACTGTGTGACTTCAGTTCCGTTAGCAATTGTACTGAGAGAGTCTTCACCACTCTGAGGTTCAGGTCATGTGTCCTTGCTCGGTGACTTACTGGGAGCCACACTACTGTATCCTAAAGGAGAACCCAACTGCTACTTAATAACTTCTACTTTGGCCCAGCCTGGCCTATCCCACCACAGATTTGCACACCCTGGATCTGTCGATTCCACCAGGTCAGGCCCAAATCTTAATGTCCTGTAGGTGGAGTCTGGAATCACTCAGAGCTTTCCTAATTGGTCCTTCTAAGGTGGCTTAACTTGTAACCGCTTCCTCTCAGGCATGCACAGTGAACCACTGTCCCAGCCCTCGACTGCCTTTGGCTCTCATCTCCACTCATTTCTTGACCTTCACTGCCTACAACCACCCGGCTTCTCTTCCTCTGGTACAGAATGCTGTTCAGCTCAAGTCCTTGGTCGCTGGATATTGTTAAAGATTTACTTATTGACCTTATATATCTGATACACTGTTGCTGTCTTCAGACACAGCAGAAGAGGCCTCCGGATCCCACTACAGATGGTTGTGAGCCACCATGTGGTTGCTGGGAATTGAACTCAGGACCTCTGGAAGAGCAATCAGTGCTCTTAACCGCTGAGCCATCTCTCCAGCCTGGTCGTTGGATTTTTTTTTTTTTCACATGTATTGGACAAGGCTGGGTACACTGTGATCAAAATGAAAAATTGCCTTTTTCACACGTGAATAAAAGTGACTCTTCTTCGTATATGGATAGTAAAAAAGAAAGGTTGTTAAAACTTTTGAATTTCTTTCTCCCTTCTTTCAGTATTGCGTAATAGTACCTCTCAAAAAAACTATAGTTTTGGCAGGTGTGGTTAAAGTAGGAATGTGAGTCTGTGAACTTTTTCAAGCATTTTAAGCTTAAAAATAACACCTGAACACCTTGGAAAGGAAGACACTACAACGAGTAATTTGGCAGTTTCTATATGTAAATATGCCCCAACCGCTAAAGCATTATTGACCATACAGTAAAATAAAAGTGGCTAACAAAAAAATTATTCACAGAAAGTGAATCTTTAAATCTCCCATCTGTCAGAGAAATGGACGCGACAGTACAAATCTGGGTTTTCTCAGTTGGTTTGTTTGTTTGCTTGCTTGTTTGTTTTTTAAATGAATCTGAGAAGTTAATAGTGAAGACCATGCCTGATGCCTACTGAGTCAAATGCCACTAAAGACTGGGCCTGGAACCAAATAGTTTAATCTATTTTTAATAAGAGGCTCTGCCACCTCAGCAATACGGCTATCTCTTTGCACCAACCCCCCTCCCCCACACACACACACTGGGGTTTCAAAAAAACACGTGAGGGAGAGAAGGGTCTTACATCAGGATGCTTCTGATGATACATCAGGATGCTTCTCTTTCACAGCATTCGAAAGTAATGTGAGAGATCCTATTTTTATTTACATAATAAATTAATTAACTCTACACATGTTTTAGATCACCAAGAGTCAAGTTTTTATAGATGTATGCATATAACATGGGCCAGCCAAAGGCCAATAGCAGGCAGTTTCCTTGACTATTTTTTTCTCCAGTTTGTTTGTTTTTTTTAAAACAGTTTCTTTTCATGAACCTGGACCTCACAGACTGGCTCTCCTGGTTGACCAGCAACCTACAGGAATCTCTTTGTCTCTGCCCCTCCAGCCCTGGGATGGCAGACTCGTATCTCCACCCTTGCCTTCCTACAGAATCCAGGCTAGGAATCCAGATTCGGGTCTTCAGGCTGGTGTGGAAACTGAGCCATCCTCTCAGCCTTTGAAGGTGACCTTTAAATAGTATCTTTTTAGTTTTCTATTTACAGTTCAAACTGCGCGTCAGCAACCCCTGTCAGGCATAGTCACCTTCTAGCCACACCACAAAATGTATTCATCTGCAATCTCATCTGTCTTGAGTCTGAGTTAGGAAAAAATATAAGGGCTGGTGAGATGGCTCAGCAGTTAAGAGCACCGACTGCTCTTCCAAAGGTCCTGAGTTCAAATCCCAGCAACCACATGGTGGCTCACAACCATCTGTAACAGAAATCTGATGCCCTCTTCTGGAGTGTCTGAAGATAGCTAAAGTGTACTTACATATAATAAATAAATAAATAAATAAATAAATCTTTTTTAAAAAAAGGAAAAAATATAAAAATGTTCCCCTACACAATAGAATATAGCCTACGGCAGCACAGTTTGTTTATTTTTTTTTCCTTTTACCAGGAAATTTTCTTGTTTGCCTGGTCTTCCAAATTGCTTTCTTAAATAGCAGGTACCCAGAGCCAGAGTGGAAACAGGATGGATTCAAAGAAGCTAAAGACAAAGACCATAACGTGGACTCCAGCGGCCTTACCATGAGATACTGCCTTGCCAGGCAGACAGACTCGATGGTGCCCTGGAGGTAGACAGTGGATTTCTTCTGTGGATTGCTGGGGTCGGGAAAGTGGATCTGCGCCCCTGTCCTCTGCATGATGTGTTTGACGTTGCTCCCATTCCGGCCCATCATGAAGAGGTGATGCTGGGCTGCTATGTCCAGTTGTGTGCTCACGGGGATGGCGGAGGCCAAGCTTCCCGCGAGATGTTCTAACAGCATGGCTGTCCCTTCCTGGCAGAGGAAAGCAGGAGCGCACACGGGGGGGGGGGGTTAGGCAGAGAGAGAGAGAGAGAGAGAGAGAGAGAGAGAGAGAGAGAGAGCACTGTAATCCCATTAAATACAACTGCCCCCACACAGGCAACGTTTCTATTGTACCTCCAACAATACTGGAAACATCTGCAGCATGTTCTCTGAGCCCAGAAGTAGCTCAAAGGAAATTGCTAGAAACCAATTAGTCTAATATCCATAAATATAAAACTTGTTCTGGGTGTGGGGGTGGCAGAGGCCTATCTATGATCTGGAAGGTAAGGAGAACCATGATATATATTTTTTTATTTTTAATTAATTAATATTTAATGTTCTTGATGTTCTGCCTATTTGTATATATGTGTGAAGGCGTCAGATCCCCAGGAACTCGAATTACAGACAGTTGTGAGCTGCCGTGTTGGTGCTGGGAATTGAACCCTGGTCCTTTGGGAGAACAGCCAGTGTTTTTAACTACTGAGCTATCTCTCCAGCTCTGAGAGAACTGTGAATTTTAAGTCAGCATAAGGATCTCCCTGCACACCCCCCCCATAAATAGATAGATAGATAGATAGATAGATAGATAGATAGATAGATAGATAGATAGATAGATAGATAAAAGCTTTCATGGTGTGTGTTTTGAGATCATTTGAAGTCACCAACCTTCACAGCATTAGTGTTATTCTGAGAACCTCGTACTATGACAGTAGCACCATACATCCGAGACCTCTGCTTAAACGACACAGAAACGCTGTAGGTCTGTGAGATGTGCTGAATGGACGGGGTGTTGGGATCGGGGACCGGCTGGAGAATCCCGGCAATCGGTAACTCAAACATCAGCACCAAAGGAAGCAGCTCCTAGGAGAGGCCAAAGCAACGGTGAGCAACCGTGAAGCATGACATCTGCAGAGAGGCATGTTGCTCATCTGTTATCTTCTAAAGATGGGTTTTGAGACGTGAACTGCCTTCACCGGAGGCGGGAGCTTCAGTATAGTGTGTAACCTTTCCTAATGTAGGGAACCTTTTGCCTGAGCCAGGCAAAAGTAACAATGTTTCTACAATGTTTCCAACAGAGAAGCATTTACAAGCAAACCTAGACTATTGTGGTCTACATGCTGATGGAAAAATGCCTCCACCAGAGCCCAGACGAAAGAAGCCAGAGTGTTCCCAAAGGCACCCTGCTCTACTGTTTCCTGCTTCCTGAAATGGGACTTGGTAACCAAATGGCAAACGATGCTATTTCTGCCCCCTCGTTATGTAATTCGGTGAGCATGCAACATGATTCTCAAAGATTAGCGCAGTTACCCGAATCCTCGCTCGGGCCGACTCTACTCCTGCTGGCTGTCCTGCTATGGACACCTGCAAAATAAGAGAGCAAGGCTCATTACTCCATCACTCATACACCTGTCTGCCTTCCTGGGAGCCACTCCCCTGCTGCTGAACCCTTGAGCACCGGGTCTCCTGACCAATAAGCCTCAGCCAAACCCATCGAACCTGAATTTGATTTTAATGAGACCCTCTTCCAGTGATATCTGGCCACTGATCTACCCCATCCTTGGACTTAGCCACAGCCAGTAGCTCCCAGGAAGTCATTCTGACCCCTTTGTCAATATGTCTATCTACAGCATTTCCCCCTTTTGTTTAAAGTCTCTTTGGGTTAGTCTGTGAGATACACAGTCTCAGCAGTGATGAGGCTGTATCGGACTCTGTAGCCATAAACCTTCATCCTCCACACCAGCAGGCAGATAATCACAGCCTTAGTACCCCCCTTCCAGCTTTCTCCATAGATCCCTGGGCCTCACTATGACCCACCAACTAAAGCATGAGTCTTATGCTGGGTGACAGAACCATCCTATCACAGTGACCACTGGATATTCTGAATAACGCCTGTGCCTTTCTTTAATCAAGGCTTTCAACCTAGGTCGTATATACATGCCAGCGTAAAAAACACACTTCCTGATTTACCCTCAGGACTGCCAGAACCCCATCATGGGAGCAGTGGAGAAGACAGAACATATCTAAATAACACAGCAGTAGTATGGACTCTTCAAGGACTGGAAGTGCTTGTGTGGGGGCCAGTGACGGCTAATACAAAGCAGCTGGAGTGTGTCTAAGCCTCTTCTGAGATGGTGACTTCAAGGGTCACTTCTACAACCCTGTAGCTAGAATCCACCAACTGGACAAAGCTCCCAGGCAAGATAAGCCTGATATACTCTCTCAGCTCTTCATAATGGTCTTTGGGACTACGCCACTCCTTGATATCTATTATTTAGAGATCAAGCAGAAAACCAGAGTCTACAGCTCATCCTTGGTCCAGCGGAGTACCTCAGTCTCCTGGGGAGCAGGGAAGCCCTCCACCTACAACATCTGCCATCTATAATTCCTCTGGTTGCTTTTTGCCCTCATCTCTCAGAAGGGATTTGCCTACTGAGACTCAAGGGTGTAAGGGACTCAAGGGTCACCTGGTTACTCTTTTCCGCCTGGTTGTTCCTGTTGGAGTCTGGGAAGTGGATGTGGCAGCCCGTGTCTTCCATCACCTTTTTAATGTTGTTACCACCCTTGCCGATGACGTGGGAGTGCTCCGTGTGTGAGACATCCATCTTCAATGTGACGCGGTTGCTCTGCATGGAAGCAGGGTTATGTCCCAATGTGTTAACACCACCAAACGCTCTTACAGCTCTTCAGCATTAACAGAAATGGACCACCACTCCATGGGAAACTACAGGTTTCTCAAAAGGATGGTCTCAACCTAACAAATTTCTATCCATTTCTTCATTAAGAAGAAATCTCATTTTATGATAAATTTTTCAGAAGGTGGTGACAATTTTTTTTAACTGCAATACTTTGGCAGAAAATCCTCTCAAATACAGTCAGTTGCAATGGTAGATAAATTATTCAGGTTTTTCTTTTCTTTTAAAGGCATTATTCATGAAACGGTTCAAATACCTGAAGACAGATGAAACTGTGATCACACAACTAAAGATGCCATATTGGGCAAAGGATCTATGATGAGGAGGAATCAGGACTATAAGTAAAGCCCCCACTGAGATCACACATGCCAACAACACATGCTGTCTGAAGTCCTACACACAGGAGCTCTTACGTGGCTACCAGCCCAATTTTACACAGCCACCCCTTATTCCAGCTGATGGGAAGAGAAGTGAACTCTTAAGAACTTCCACCCTGGCAGACGAAGGCATGGATAAACAAACCCCAGTCAGAGAGTCAGTTACCTTAAAGAAAGTGTAAAATCCCAAGTCATGGGGAATAAAAAGGTGGTAGTCAAACTGGCATCGGAACATTGAATCCTGAGGAATTTAACCCAATGCTACGAGGACAGATGTAAAACTTTTGGGATGCCCAAGACTGTTAATGGCATTCCTGAACAGTAAGACTTAAGACATTAAAATAGCAGAAATTTAAAAACCGTCTGGAATCATCAGTTTTTGACTTGAGCCCCAAAATATTTTTTATTTTGAAGGTTAACTTCTTTCGCTTTAATCCTTGAAATACAAGAAAGTATCCCCCTTTTTAGGGAGGAAAAAAAAACCCTAAGCTACTTAAAAATTACAAGGTAAATAATTCTTAAAAATTAAAAAAAGAAGAAGAACAAAGATAAATCCGGACAAACAAAAGACCAGAGGGCAAGATCTGAAATATTTCAATAAAATATTAAGTAGTAAGGAAAAATAAAAAGCAGGAGCCACAGCCTGGATTTGAACCACCTCCCCAGTTACCAGCTTTGAGATATTAGCCAAATTATTTAGCATCTCTGTGATGATTTGCTTTGGAGAATAAATCAAATTATTATCTGTACAATATTAAGCGCCTGGCATACAGCCAGGGCTTCGGGTGCACTTAAAGAAATGGCATCACAAATGAGTGTAGGCTTACACACGTTCAGCTTCTGTCATTATTCTTCTGTATATGTATGTGCACTGGATGGAGCATCTTGTTCATTCCAGGCCAAGCGTGAGTGCACATAGGTGAACACACACAGATGGGCACACACAGGTACTCACACAGGGCCACAGGGCTCCTGTGACCTCAGAAAAGCAAATGTGCTCATGTCTGTCATCATTGTCACTTCTGTAGCACTAACTAGGGCCAATGGATCTTTCTGAAGATGGCATACATGTGTGTGTGCGCGTATGTGTGTATGTGTGTGCTCACACTTGCATGCGTAAACTTATGTATATACATAATTACTTGATATGATAGAAACCATTCACACTAAGTACTTTCACTATCTCCCTCCCCCAGCTGAATCCCATGCACCTTTCAAACTTTCCTGACGTCTTTTCTCTGGTCCTCCCTTCTCCCCATGATTCTTGGGTACCAGCTTGGAGTGTTCACTTACTTTCGTGTCTAAGACAGACATGATCATTTCTTTGGCTTCCTTCACATCCTCTTTCTTCCCAGAAACCTTGATGTGGGGATCTGGAAAGAACCGGAAGGAAGGCTTATATGAGATGTCACACCACCCTCAACTGCCCGCGAGACCGATTCCGCAATATGAAACATTCCACAATAAGCCCTGTAGTTTCTGCACTGCGTGTATGTGATCACTATAATCACAAGCATAGGAAAGTAACCAGCATCCGCATTTATCAGTGTTTTTCCCCCCCTCTTCTGAAAACTGGATGAGCAATTTACCTTCAACCTGTGCAAAATAAGCAAATCACACCACTGCGAAATAAAATAAGGTATTTATGAATTCTACTTGTGAATTGAGTTCCTGTTATATTCTTGGCTGCGTTCTAAAGATAATAGAGTAATTTGTTTAATCCAAGCTGTTGCTTTGTGAATTTTTTTTTTTTAAACAGAGAAAACCAATACAGAAAGCAACAATAGTAACTTGCCCTAGAAAGGAGATTTTATAGGACTCAGACCTGGCCCTATAATGCAATGTCTTCCAATTCTGTCCACAATTTAAACTGTGATGATGTATTACAGAAAACATCTTCATGAGCCAATGTTCACAGAACAACAAAGTCCACTCGGGAATATGTCATATTTATCCAGAGTTCATTTTGTGTGACTAATACACGGCGTGATTTCTTTCTTGACCCGGATTGTAAATGGGGAAGTGTGCAGTCACTCAAGAGGGATTACTGATTGCCTTCAGGGCACCAAGGCCTGGGGAATGTGTTGGTAAAGACGATTCCGACTCCAGCACACACAGACCTGAGTGATGTACAAGGAGGCTAAACATTTCATAAAGCAGTTTACATGTTATACCTAATCATCGTACGAAGGAGTGTGGGATATAAGATAAGGATTGGAGAGCCAGCTACAGTAGGGGAGAGGCCTGTCAGGCTAAGAGGAACTGGAGCGAGGGCCAGACACAGCCGGATTCTTCTAGCAGAGGAAGGGTCCTACACAAGGCCTCTGGTCAAGGTGTGTTGCCCTGCTGCTACGGTCAGGGTCTGAGGTTAATGGACAGCCCTGAGCTCCCTGCAAAAGGGCGGATTCTGTGTCACCTGAGGCTGCCTCTTCTCCGAGGGCTCTGGATCCCACATTGACTACCTGAGGAACGTCATGTAGTCCTGCACCTGAGATTCCTGGGATGCCTCCCCATGTTAGTGAGGCATCTCAGTACCTTAGCCCTCGGCAGATGACCTCCCCCAACACACCCAGATAACCTCACCCCTTTCCTCACAACTAGATAACCATTGGTTGGTTCATCCCAAAGAAGTTATGTGTGTACAAGCCTACCCTGAATAAACGTATATGCCTGTAGTGGCTATTCCTGGTTGTCACTTGACTATATTTGGAATGAACAACAATCCAGAATTGGAAGGCTCACCAGTGAACCTAATCTGGAGGCTGGGAGATAGAAGTTTCTGATCTGGATCTTGGTATGGAGATCTTGAGACACAATAGTGATTGAATCCAGAAGATTAAGACAGGGAGATCTCCGAGTCCAAGGTCATCTGGTCACCTTTAATCTGGGCTACACCTTCTGCTGGAGACCATATAAGGACATTGGAAGAAGGGANTCTGGNTCTCGCTCTTTTGCCTTCTTGCTGTGTGGGACTAAGCAACTGCTAGATCCTTGGACTTCCATTCACAGCTACTACTGAACCATTGTTGGGAATTGGACTGCAGACTGTAAGTCATCAACAAATTCCTTTACTATATAGAGACTATCCNTAAGTTCTGTGACTCTAGAGAACCCTGACTAATACAATGCCCAAGCTAAGATCGTCTCAGAGAGCTGTTTCATTGACTATCATCATCAGAGAAGGCCCTCTCACTCTCTCCCCACCCGCAAGGCACTTGCTATCAGGACTGGGATCCTGTTTGATCTGGACTCTGCTTCATCCTTCCAGCTCTGCAGCTGCGGGAAAGATCAAGGACACGGAACCACGAGGATGTGTTTCCATCTCTCTTTCACTGGGTTCCTAGAATTTAGTAGTCTGGGAGTTCTGACACCTTATTAGCCAGCCTGGTGCAGATGAAGACCCTCCTGGGGTAAGTGCAGAGTCCTTTGCCCATCTGCATTAGTGATCAAGTCAAGAAACGGATACTTTGGTTATGATCATCAATAGGTCATGATCATGGTCTATGAATTCCCTGAGTCTTCTCTGTCCAGTACAGGATAGAGATCCATAAATATCCAGGTACCTTCCACAACCACTGAGTCTTTTGTTCTTCCAAAGCAGGAATTACCCAGGTTAAGGACCCAGAACCACTGGGTAGGGATTATACCTGAGCTGCATACGCCAGGATGCCTCCACTGCCAGCATACCCCACAGGTCAAAGTCAGTTCCATGCTGAACACATCACATGTTTTGAGGTAAAACTGGTCAATCCAGGAGAGGCCAGGGAAGGAAGGAGAGGAGAAACCCACGTCCGTAAGACTACTCAGCAATTCTGACCAGGATATGAGACCACAGCTGACAACACCCTGCAGCTTCGGAATGCAGACTCTGAGTGGAATATGGGCTGAACCCCCACTTAATCACCCCTTCATTGGCACCCTGCCCTTCTCTGCCCTGTCCCCCCTGCTGCTCCTGACTGAGGCTCTCCTTATCCCATTATCTTTTTAGCCCCGTCTCTGACAATTGCAGTGACTTTAAGATTGCTCAAAACTTTCCAAAATTGTTTTTCATAGGCTCTAAGTTTAGGCAACCCCAAAACAAGGCCACCACACGGATGCCCCCGCCCACCAGTCTATGAACCCGTTTTTATCTGGTTTGACAGACATGACAAATGATTCTGAAGAACATAGATCAATATTATCTACACACACACACACACACACACACACACACACACACACACACACGCCGTGTGCAAGGTATGTTAACTTGTAAACCCATTACTTCCCAGGCTGGATAAACACATTAAAATTCTTATACACCTGCACCTGTAGAGGTGCAGGCATACTTAGTTTAAGGATAATTTGGTTATCACCCTTCTTTCCAACAAAAGAACAATAAGCAAACGGAAAAACAACAACAAAAAACCCAAAACCACCTCAACAGCAAATTTGGAAGTGAATGAGCACCACCTAGTGGTCAGAAAGTGAATTATTCAATGAAGCTGGGACTGTGCAATGACTCCAAACTTGAACCCCAACGCTCAGGTTCAGCTCTTGTTGGAAAGTGGCTCTTTGATTATTAGTCAAGCTTAGTAGAAACGGAGAAAAACAAACACTACCACATCGGGTCAAAGGGCTGAGATGGCTAGGGACATGCACGCTATCTTCCCCCACCCCACCCCCCACCTCCAGGTCCTCTCTTGCCTTTACGTAGAAGACATGTGCCTGCTGCCTGCTTCTATTCTGAATGGAACCTCAGTCCATTTCTTGCTGTGCCTGAGAGCCAGTGCCTGGTGAAGGTTTCAGTTGAAGATTGTGTAAAATCACAGGGGATATATGTTGCACTCCAATTCACCCTAGAAACACTTGACAGTGAATCATAGTATTGACCCCACTGATAAGCACAAAATGAATTAAGCATCAGCCAGAAAGCATCAAAAGACAGAAGAGTTGCAAGTCTGCTCAACGGCACTATGGGTACGGACCACCTGAACAACACTAGGGATGTTATAAACCAAGCAAGTCATCCACACCCACAGTGGTACTGAACAGATGAGCAGCACTCTATTGTCGAGACAATGTCTATATGGAGGAGACTCTAGGCTCAGGTTCCTTTCTTTCCCGAGGTGACCATGGGCGTTGGGCTTCCCCACCAGAATTCTAACTTCCAGCTATTCTGATCCTAGTATGAGGTGTGTGAGAGTGTTGGTTTTCAGATTCAGGCTGCACCCATCTGCTCCCGTCTTTCAGGCGTGTCGCCTCCCATAGTAGAGAGGAGACTGGAGAGCAACCAGTCTCATTGAGAAATGCAGCAGTGCTGGTATGTGTACACCACAGAAGGAACAAAGGGAAATGGGCCCTGTTCTGCGGAGCTCAATACCTTTCACGGGAGTGTTCTCCTGGCTTCCGTCTGTGAGTTCATAGACGCCCTTGATGGTTCTTATGAGAACGCCTCAAAAACACGTTTTTGGTAAACATTTTAGAGTTGAGATGCTTCCTGAACCTAACCTTCAGCTTTGTAGAACTTTTAGGAGGATGGTCTGGTGTCTCAGGATTTTCCTTGTCTAATTACATTAGTGCAGAGGAGGTCTATGATTGGAGAAGGAAAAGGGAGGTGGAGCTAAGAGTTGTGGAGAAAGAGAGTCAATCCCCAGCTAGCCACTAACAAGCTCTGTGGTAAAGTCACTGAGAGACTCTGGAGGACAGTGGGGGAGGGGGAGTAATGGGAAAGAAAGGAAAGGTGAGAGTGGCAGGAAGAGGCAGAGAGAAGGGAAGAGGGAGGTAGGGAGGGAGAGAAGAGAGAAAAAGGGAGGGAAAGAGGGAGGGAGGGGAGGAGAGAGAGAGTGGGAGAGAGAGAAAGAAGGAGGGAGAGGGAGGGAGGGAAGGAGGGAGAGGGAAGGAGGGAAGGAGGGAGAGGGAGGGAGGGAAGGAGGGAGAGGGAAGGGGAGAGAGGAGTGGGACTGCTTGTGGACGTTGTACATCGTGGTGCGGAGCCTAGTGCGCACCACGATGTACAACGTCCACACACACATACACACACATGCACACACATGCACACACACACATGCACACACACACATGCACACACACATACATGCACACACATGCACACACACACATGCACACACATGCACACACACATGCACACACACATGCACACACACATGCACACACACACATGCACACACACATATGCACACACACATGTACACACACATACACACACACACACATGCACACACACACACACATGCACACACACACACACACATGGAGGTAAATATTATTTGGGGGTTTCTACCCCACCTTTGATCATTTAGTTCCCAAATAAAAAACACAAAAGCTTTACAATAAATTTTAATAGCACTAGATCTGGGCAGCTATCAGCCCTCTATGCTATTTTGTCTACTTCCCTATCAATAACCCTGAGGTATGTTCTGCCTGGATCACCCCTACTCTAATTGGCCAGGCTTTATGGCCACACTCTCATGATCCACCAACCCCATGGCACCTTCTTCCTTCTCCTCCCTCCTCCTGGTCTCTGACTTAGACCCTGTGATGGTTTGTATATGCTTGGCTCAGAGAGTGGCACTATTAAAAGTTGTAGCACTGTTGGAGTGGGTGTGGCCTTGTTGGAGTAGGTGTGTCACTGTGGGTGTGGACTTTAAGACCCTCATCCTAGCTGCCTGGAAGTCAGTCTTCTAGCAGCCTTCAGATGAAGATGTAGAACTCTCAGCTCCTCCTGCACCACGCCTGCCTGGATGCTGCCATGCTCTTGCCTTGATGATAATGGACTGAACCTCTGAACCTGTAAGCCAGACCCAATGAAATGCTGTCCTTATAAGAGTTGCCTTGGTCATGGTGTCTGTTCACAGCAGCAAAACCCTAAGACAGACCCCAAGCCTGAGAAAGGAAGCTTTCTGCTAACCAATCACAGATAACTTGGGGGGCAAGGTTTACACAACAAAAGCTGGTATACGTGTGAGGATCTCTGGATCTCTCTCTCTCTCTCTCTTTCTCTCTCTCTCTCTCTCTCTCTCTTTCTCTTGTTAGCAGCTTTGGTGTTCCGGGTCAGACTGCTTTGTTTCCTTATAAATCTACTTTGCTTTACTGTAGAGTAATACTATGATATTTCTAAGACCCTCTATTAAAAGTTATTTTTTTATTATTTTTAATTACATGTATGTGGTGTATACCTGGCATGGAGGAGGGACTGCACTCCCCTGGGGCTGGACTTATGCATGGTTTGGAGTCTCTGATACACGGGTGCAGAAAACTGGCCTAGGGTCCCGTGCAGGGGCCATATAGACGTTTCACCTCTGAACCATATAATGCTCTTAAACTAACCTAAACTAACCCGATATCTTTATTTTGCAGTTTTGCGCTGTCTTGTCATATGTAGTTTATCTAACCTCTAAGGCATTTCCAAGAACCCTAATGCTAATGTGTTGGCAAGGCGCCCTCCGCCCCAGCAGAGGGAGGGAGAGCAGCCCAGAGATCTTGGCGTGGATCAACAGCTGGTGTGGATCAGCAGCTGGCTTCCCAGGCCACAGCTTGGCCTCCTCTTCTGCCTTATTCACTAATGTGTGACTCTGTATCAAAGTAGATGGAAAACAGAGCTCGCCCGGCTGGTATTTCCCGAATAATGTGCTTTGTAAGACACAAAACAAACGTATTGCATCTCATGTGCTGACGGGATTTGGCTTCAAACTTTCCTTGAACCGAGTCACAGCTGAGATATCACTGAGACGACCCCGTCCCCCCAGATCTAGATTTGATTGCTTTTCCTTTAGGTTGGCAAACCACTCTGGGAATCAGCAGAGGTAAATTCAACTTGAGAATGACCAGTGACTGCTCATACTTACTGTGGAACACGTAAGTTTCTCTCTGGCCTCCTCGGAGATAGACTTGTACTTTAGTTAGGGTTTCTATTGCTGTGATAAAAATCGCCACACCAACAGCAACTGGAGATGTTTCTTTTAGTTTATAGGTTTAAGTCCATCACTGAGGGAAGCTGGGGCAGGAACCTGAGGCAGGAGCTGATGCAGAGGCCATGGAGGGGTGCTGCTTACAGGCTTGTTCCTCATGGTTTCCTCTGCCCACTTTCTTATAGCATACAGTACCACCAGCCTAGGGGGTGGCACCGCCCACACTGAGCTGGCTCCTCCCAGCCCAGTTGTGATCCACCCACAGTGAGCTGGCTCTTCCCAGTCCAGTGGTGGTACCGCCCACAAGGAGCTGGCTCCTCCCAGCCCAGGGTGACACCGCCCACCGTGCACTGGCTCCTCCCAACCGAGGGGTGGCACCGCTCACAGGGCGCTGGCTTCTCCCATGTCAATCATTGTCAAGAAAAATGCACTATAGGTTAGCCTATAGGCTGATCTTCTAGAGGCCTTTTCTCAAATTGAGGTTCCTCTCCTCTCCGATCGCTCCAGCTTGTATCAAGCTGACAAACAACCAGGCAGGACGTTTGCTTTTTAAAACAAAAGCTTTAAAGGCTGAGGTAACACAATCTCACTTTTATCAAAAAGATAGAAAACCTGAGCAGACTGATGAGCCCTGACTACAGATGATTTTTTTGAATAGAACAGGCACATAGTATAGAGCCTAGTGTCAATCAAGGAAGGTTCTTCCCCAACAGGAACCCCAATAAACTGAGTCAGGATAAGTGACCTCTTAACATGAGGTTCAGGGTAAGACGTGGTCCTCCTTGCCTACCTTGGTTTAAAACAGAAAACAAACGTTACCACCTCAATAGCCAACAGGAGAGCAAATGCAATCTAGAATCAGATATATTTAAATTCAAAAGCCTAGTTTGCACGGGAATAATGCTCCCACGGGTACTCATGTGTCTGAACCCAGCAAAGCCCCATGCCAAGCTCCTATCGAGGTTGTCTTTGGAAGGATGATGTTCAAACTCTGAGAAAAGACCAGTTTGTGACACTCGGTGACACCAGGAAATCCAAAGAGAAAGCATCAGGAAATGGCCTTGGGACGTCTGAACTCAATTGTTCAGCTCTGCTTAGAAACAGCTACCCCTGTCCCTGGAGCTTTGAGAAGGTTTTAGCTTTTAAAAAAAAGTACAGGGTGAGAGGTGCATCCATGTACCAAGATGGCACCCATAGGTCCTTCTTCAGTTGGATAGAAGGAGCAATGAGCCTAGGGAGACGCAAAGGTAGCTCGAGAGGGGGTCAGGCCTTCTGTGGGTGAAACACTAATTTCTCAACATGGTGACTAAGATTTGGAAACATAAAGATACCAACCAGCCCATCGTCGTGTTCCCCACCGACCTCCAGACTTCAGGGGAAAGGGAGCAGAAGAAGGAGGGGTTACATGCGTCTTCCCCGCCAGGAGTCTGGAGGGACTTCCCAAAGCTGTCTGATGCAAAGCAGAGTTATAGAGACTTGGAGAAACCTAGAACTTAATCTCAGAAAAGAACAACAGAACACACGCCAAATATGAAGCAGAATCAGGGTGCACAGCAGGAAGAGTCAGCAACAGATGTCTTCACAGAGGTGAGAACGGCATCAGAGGGAAAGGGCTTCATTGTACCTGTTCTATTCAAGGCGACACAAACTAACCTCTGTCTTAAACCTCAGAGGTGCCCTGCAGGTGGGAGACAGGTGTTTAACAAGTGCAGAGCTGCAGAGTCAGAAGAGAAGGAAGTTAGAAACATAACTAGACTCGGCTTTTGGCAACGGCGGTCTATATTCCAGAGATAAGGAAGAGGATTCTGGGAAGAGGGAGTTGAGGAAGTCAAGTGCCAGGAAGAAATCTGGAAACGGGGGAGTCTGCACAGGGGTCACAATGAGGTCACTGCACAGGGGACGTTAGACAAGCCGCTTTAATGAGGAGGGGGCAGTGCCCAAGACATGCAACGTGATCTTTTAAAAAGTGTTGCCATGACCTGGGACCCAGGAGGGGTATGGTGAAGAGAGACAACCAGACCAAATACTGGCCATCTGGAATGCGACGGGGAATCGAGGTCTGACCTCAGAGCCCCCCCTAATGAATGAGGATGGGGGGACACATGCATAAGTCAGGAAAGAGCCTCCCTAGGAAACTACTGAGATTACAGCAGGTTATGAGGATAGATCTAAGAGTCAGAAATGACCAGTGCTCACTCTCTCCAAGGAATACAGGTCACCATGTGCATGATAAGCCCCAGGGGTCCTGCCTGTGGTCTGAGCACAGCAAAGGACTGTAATCCACAGCCAAGGAGGAGTGCGTCCTTTAACAACATCTGGGGCCGTTCACAAAACATCTGACACACAACTGCTGGCTGTCGGTACAGAACAAAGGGGACACACGCAGGAGGCCAGCAAGTCCCGTGAACAGACATGTGACACCACACACACACACACACACACACACACACACACACACACACACAAGAGAGAGACTGGAAGAAGAAACCCGAGGAAAGAAGAATTTAAGTCACAATCAAGGACGACAGGAAACAAGCAGCCAGGGACTGGCACTGACCTTGAAGGTCACGTCTGTGCTGTCTGGTGAGACAGTTCCCTTTGTTATCATGAAGGGCAGCTCAGAATGGGTCCCCTGACTGTATGTTATAGCCTGTGTTTCAAGCTTCCTCACACAATCTCAAGAAACTTGAAAATGTGCATGAACACTGAGCTTTCAGGAAAACGAACATTTGAAAAATGCCTAGTTTTTTTTTCCTCCCTCCACCCCAAAGACACACATGCTGAAAATGGTCCTCACATCCCTCCCCCTGGGCCTGCCTGTGTCTCTGTGCCTTGTGGTCCCCCACTCTGCCAAAGGGAAATCGGACCTTAACCCCTTAGTCTTGGGAGATCTGTGTCTTCAGGGATGGAGGGCAGTTCGAAACAGTTCTTGAATCCCAAATATCTCTAAATCAAGATGCACCAAGCACGTGCCAAAAAGTAATACTCTGTTTAACGGCAACTGTGTGTGAGCTCTGTCTTTACAATTTTGCTTTTCCTGTGAACAACAACAACTCTCCACAAAAAGCAACAGAAAATGAACAAGAAGCCTTCCTCTCACTTCTGAGAGGAAAGACTGTCAGTTTTTCTATTCCCAGAACTTTGATAAGTCAATTCAAATGGCACCAATGATCCCATGGGGACATGAGTGAAGGATCTGAATAAATAATTCAGTGGAAAGATGGTAATTATATAAATATGAATAAAATTCAACCTTAGTTGTTGTATTGATAAAAAAAATCAAGAAAAATATGCTTTAAATAATTTTACAGACAGCAAAGTCTATCTTACACTCTTCATGAAGTCGCATATTGCTATAAAATGCCTGGAGTAATTTGGAAACATAAATAAAGATTTAGAGTATTATTTCTTTTTAAGGACATACACATATTGAGAAGAAAACATCTGTGTTAATCATGATTACTTCTAAGTGTCAGAATCACGGGTATAATTTATCTCACACTTCAATCTCCTATGTATTTTCCATCAGAAACTAAAATATTCCCACATGAGAATTCAGAAGGTGCCATTCACTCCCATTACAAGCTCATGATGTAAAAGCAAATGCATTTAATTCAGGGCCTTTGATATTCCAGGCACACTCTTGCCAGGACCCCTTTAAGAACAGAGACCTTTAAATGTTAAGGATGAGGGCCGGACAGCTTTCTCGGCAGCCCAACTTGGCAAGGAGCTTTGGCTGTGTACGTTGTCCATGCTTTTTTGTCCTGCATTTGCTGTGTTGTTGCTCTGGGTAACTACAAACATACTCATTCCCTGGAACCCGAGTCCTCCAGTGAACAAGAATATTGGGGACAGGGTTATCATCGCTCAAGAACTAGATTTGAACAGAGTTAAGACGAATGGTGACGGCCCTGTGCTAGGGGCCACTAGGAACTGTCCCTGGGCCTCTTTCAAATATCCGCATCCACATCTCTTTGTCTTTGGTCCAGTTTCTGAAATCCTGGAAAGCAAGAGCAGGATGAGGAGAGGGGGCCTCTAGTACTCTTTCTTGGAAAAATGTTCCGATCTTTTTCTTGTTCGACCCCACCCAAGAACATTGGGAAAGTTGCACCTTACTGTTGGTCTCTGTGTCTGAGAGCCTTCTATGAATGTGTGATAGTAAGAGTCTGATAATAGATAATAGATAATAGTCTAATAGAGGAGTCTCAGTGATGGCCTCTGAAAAGATCAATGATTCATCTCCACAGAGGTGTCCCATGGTTGGTGGTAGTGGCACTTGCTGATGCTCTAAATGCTCGTTCTGGGGGTGCTCTGGCTTTTGTAATGCTCTAACTTCTTGGGTTTCTGGTTTGCTCTCCTGAAGCTGCGGCTATGCACACATGACCACCGTTCCACTGAGAAGTCCCTTGGCATGGGTTCCCCTGTGATGGTCTTGCCCACGTCCATGAAATCCTCCTGTCTCCCAACGCGTATCATTATCTGTCCATACCCATTTGCTCACTGCTTCTGCCCGTCTTCTGTCAGCAGTGCTTTGGTGGAGCTAAGCTGCAGGCTCCCTCTACTTCCTGCCGGGTCTGATAGGATGAACTGTTTACCTGCCCCCGTCCTCCCTTCAGAGAGATTTCCAAGTGTATGGGAGGAGGGCATTCTCTGTTTGCTCTTGACTCTTTTCAACCACAAACATTTGGGAGGTGAATTCTGTGCTCTGCATAGGCTAAGTTGTATATTCCCAGGGTCATCAAATGGCTCTGAAGGTAAAGATGCTTCCTACCCAGCCTGATGGCCTGAGTTCTGGGACTTAACATGGTAGGAGAAGAAAATAGAGTCCTGAAAGTTGTCCCCTGACCTCCAAACACATACCATGGCTCAAGTGTATGGCATTTATCCACCGACACAAAGTCAATAAATAAATGTAATGTTTAAAATGAAAAACAGATAATAATAATTTTATCCTTTAGATCTTAGTAGATGCTCCTTCCCAAAGACGGATTCTTTCCCACTTTATCAGTCCATGGGACTTCATCTCACTGCAGAGCAGAAGCACCAATACAGCTCACTGCCTGGCTCTGCCCTTCCTCCAACCTGCTGCAGGTGCATTTCCTTTATCCGCTTATTACTAGAAACATCCTGGCACTGGCAGAGGTTCCTTGATAAGTGTGTGGCAATGTGTATAAGACCTCTGAGAACTATGTGTGGATTCAACGGCATTTTGAAATCTCTAATGGTTTCCTGGCCTCCTCCAATTTTAACCTCTAAAGGCACTGACTGGCATGTGCCCGCCAGTGGACACCCATAGTGTATTAAATAAATAAACGTTGTTTTATGAGCCAACTTCAAATCTACTCAAGGGAGAGGGGAGGGCGTAACTATTGATTCAGCCGGTTTCATACGGAAGAGGCTGATGGGTTCCCCCGAGTAGCTTGCAAACTTGCCTAGAATCACACTTAAAGATGGGACACGTGGGCTAGCGCATTTTTCTGAGTAGGTCTAGCATCAGTCAAGCTAGGAAGGCTGTGTGTCAGCCTATGCAATAGAACTGTCTGAAGACAGTGTAAAGCAGATGTGAAATCTCCCAAGGATGCAGGCTTTCCATGCACATATAAATCTGATGGATGTCTTTTATTTCAGATATTTCAACAAGTATATTTTAAATATAATTGTAGCAAATATATTGATTTTTGTTCTTTTATAAAACAAATATGTTATTTTTAAATAGTTGTCTTGAGAATTATATATATTTATGCAAGGAAATATGACCATAACTACTCCCCATTATCTCCCTTAAACTTCCCCCATATATTCCCAACATGACTCCTTCCTGCTTCATGAGTCCCCGTGATCCTCCTCCTCCTCCTCCCCCTCCTCCTCTTCTTCTGAACCTTCTCCTCCTCTTCCCCCTTCTCTTCCTCCTTTTTGATAACATACTAAGTCCAGCTAGGATTGCTGATGTATGTATGGTGTACAGGACCATTCACTGGAGCATGGGCACCCCATCAGTGGGCAACAGTCAATAGTGATTCTCCCTTTCCCAGTAACTTTCAGCTGCCACCACGTAGCTCCTCAGTAAGGGTGGGGCCTAGAAATCATCCACCTGAACTGTGCTGGCATTTTGGGCTGGCTTTATGTTGTGTAGACATCTTGTGTAATTGCTGTGAGCTCATGCACGCAACAGCCATGTTGTTTCCCAAAGACAACATTTCTCCCCCGACCCCCTTCTGTGTTCCGTACATTATCTCCACCCCCTCTTCCATGATGTCCCCTGAGACATGGCGGTGGGTTGTGAGATTGCAATAGATGTCCCATTTAGGGCTGGGCACTGAGTCTCATATCTTTAGTACCGTGACCAGTTATGCAACTCTCTGGTAACAGTTGTCTACTGAGGAAAAAAATAGGAGCTTCTTTGACAATAGTTGAGAGCATCCCAGGTCTACAGGTATAACATAAACATGAAGAATTTGATAGCTTGGGCTGGAGAGATGGCTCAGTGGTTAAGAGCACTGACTACTCTTCCAAAGGTCCTGAGTTCAAATCCCACCAACCACATGGTGGCTCACAACCATCTATAATGAGATCTGATGCCCTCTTCTGGTGTGTCTGAAGACAGCTACAGTGTACTCACATATAATAAATAAATAAATCTTTTTTTAAAAAAGAATTTGATAGCTTGAGCACTTAGCAACAAAATGACGGCAAATTATAACCTCCAGGGCCATGCGCTTTTGATGATAATTAGCAGGCACAAAACTCCCTCCCATGAGCAGGCCTCAGATCCAATCAGACAGTCGCTGGTGACTCTGTAACAGGGATGTCACCACTGAGCAAGCAGGTCCACTTTGGCAGTTACGTTCGAAACACGAGTAGTTGTCAATGTGCTAACACAAGATTTGAGCAAACGTTACCCCCTTTCAGTTACCACTAGAGGCACAAGAGAAAAGAAAGGGCAAACAGCAAGGACTGAAGATTTGCACGAGGAGCCCCAGCCAGGTCAAGTTGAGATGCAAACCTCGTCATTAAAAACCTTTCCTGCTTCCTTGGAGTAGAAAGTCTTCAACTTTTATCCTTTCTCCTCCTTGGCAGTAATCAGTTCTTTTACATGAAACCTAATTTTCAACTTCCATTCATCTATACGCACGTCTCTAGACCTAGAATGGAACACAAAAGCCTACTCTTTAGGGTCCTTCGTAAGGGGTTCACCAAACATACAAGCTGGACCAGGCCCCGCCTCTAAAGCAGAGCCACAGAGAAGGTGACAACAGTCACAGAGAAGGTGACAACAGTTCATAGTAGAAAAGCTAGGGAGGGATCCAACCTCCCTTTCCATGGGAAGGGCGAATTTGTTGAGAAAATGCACGGTGGTTAGAGAGACCCCATCCAAGGATCATTAGATCTGGGGGAGCCAAATCTGTACCCACGTGAGCCATATTGATTCGGGGCCTGGCCTGGCCTGTCTAGGTATACTTGATCCTCCTCAGTTCTCACAATGCGCTTGGGTTTCTGAGTCCACTTTCTTTCTTCCAGTATTCCAAGTTCAGCCCACCATTTTACGTCTTTATCAGACAAAGGGTTAGAAAACGAACATGAAACCTCAAGCCAACGCCTCTTCTCTTCCAGGAGGAGAGAGTGGGGATGTCCACCCTGGCGCCGAAATGATATCTCAAGTAATGGAGCTTACGGACTGACTTCTAAGCCACGTGTGTTCTCCTGACTTCACACTGGGTTGTAAGCTTGCTCAAACCTGATTTTCTTCAGCACACCGTCTGCACATGCTCTGTCCTTTATTCTCAGCCTGCTTTATTGTAGGACACACACAGTTATTTTTTGTCTTCTTCAACATCAAGAGACTTTTGATTCCTTTCCAGGCTAGGAATCTTCTTCCAATAAAGCTATCAAGCATAAGATCCAGCAACACAGAGGGGAGCGAGGAAACCTGGTTCATGTAAAGGGGCCATCCTGTACTCGGATTGCTGGATCTTATGCAAGAGGCAGCGATTATTCCTTGATTTAAAAGATCTTGGCAGGGATGGGGTGGGGTGGGGCTGGGTGGCAGGGGAATGACTCAGCTTTCTTTAAGGAACTGGCCACTAGAAGTATGACCATACTCTAATGAGTATATAGGTAACACACTAGGTTACATATATTTTTCTCTCTGTTTTTCTTTTTTGGGGGGTGTTGAGGGGTATGGGGGTAGAAGGATAGATCTGGAAGGAATACGAAGCTAATGTGATTGGGGTGTCTTAGTTAGGGTTTTATTGCTGTGAACAGACACCATGACCAAGGCAAGTCTTATGAGGAGAATATTTAATTGGGGCTGGCTCACATGTTCAGCCCATTATCATCAAGGCAGGAGCATGGCAGCATCCAGGCAGGCATGGTGCAGGAGGAGCTGAGAGTTCTACATCTTCATCTGAAGGCTGCTAGCAGAACACTGACTTCTGGGAAGCTAGGATAAAAGTCTTAAAGCCCACGCCCACAGTGACACACCTACTCCAACAAGGCCACACCTTCTCATAGTGCCACTCCCTGGGCCAAGCATATCAAACCATCACAGGGTGCATTGTACAAAATTCCCAAATAATTAATAGAAATACTATGTTGGAGAAGAAAATAATAAATAAATAAAAGAACAACTGCAAGGTTGGCTGACGCCTATCAAATCCAACATCACAAGAAAAACTGCCACCGACCACCACAGGTAAATGAGAAGTCTCCATGGTCATCTTGGCTTGCTGCGAGCCCTGGCCACCTTCCAGCCCATAGTCCATCCTTCCTCCCAAAGAAGACAGAAAGCTGACTGTGTTCTTAGTCAGTGGTCGCTGTAAGCTAAATCACCCAAAACCTTAAGAGTCTTGATTTTGGCCACTCGCACAGTGTGCTCACAATTATTTCTCCTTGTTCAGCAAACCTGACCCGCTCCATTCTCCTATAGCTTAGAGGCATTCCATCAAGCCTGAACCCAGTTCCCAACGTCTGGCTGCAAGCTGGACCTTAGTGGCACCTTTTACCTTCTCTTCAGACTGCTGTGGATTTGATTTTCCTGCTTGAGCATCCACTCTGTGCCCTGTGAGTCTGTCTGACAAATGTTTATTGTAAAGGAAGGGCAACGGCGGCGGGGTATGGGTGGGTGTAGGTGTGGGTGAGGGGGTTGTGCTAGCAACAGGCTGCTGACACACAGCACCTGTCGCCTCTCTCCATTCTGAGTCCACAGCAGAAGCATGTGGCCAGCAGATACCAGAAGGAAACCGGTGGACCGCCAAGCACGGGCTTGCCAAGGAGCTTCAAATGGAACGGTGAATGCACAGAGCTCCCCAACAGGGGCTTGCTGTTCTCCCGGACTGGAAACAATGTTGCTAGATAATTCCTTATGAACCTGACTTGTTTTACTCATGACTAAGAACATCTTAAAGATGCTTTAGCTGGTGAGCAGAGCAGTACAGTCACTTTGTCTAGACCTATAAAGACGATAGTCCAACGTTAGAAAAAAAAATAAACACCACCAACAACAAAAAAACAGATTCCCAAACTAATACTTTCTCTGCAGGCTCAGCAGAGCCGCTCAGTCACCTCACCATTCAGTTTCCACTGTTTTTCCTCACGCTGATCCAATAGTCAGCAACCTCTGCTGGGCCATTTATCTTTCAGACATCCAGTCTCAACAAGCCTTCGGTCCTTGGGGACATAACTCATCTCGCCGTTAACGATTCTGATACGCATAAATGCTTGCACATTTTCATAAGTGATTTCATCAACAGACATAAAGGGGGACACACAGAACTCATTAGTGCTCACAGGGAATCACAGTAAGCTATCCTCAGAAGCCTTCGTTCACGGCATCTCTGCCATCTTTCTTAAAGAGAAACTCAGTGGGCGGCGATGCTCAGGGATGCGGTTCTCAGGAAGACCTGCGACCACATGGCTACAAGCTCTCTCCTGAGTTTTCAGACTTTCCCTTTAAACAGCAATGGAGTCAGCTTTGCTCCCAGCCCCAACCTTAATAGGCAGAAGGAGAGAGGAGGGTGGACCTCTCTGCCTCTGGATCTCCAGTGTTCCTCACCCCTTACTAGGCAAAATCTCAAAGCAGACCTTTAAAGGATGCTATCTATGCTGGGATATGATAGTGTCCTGTGACCTTTCAGACAACACAGAAGGCAGAAGGCGCTTGACTGCACCATCAAATGCTCACACGGGTCATTTATAACTCCCGCAAGTACATGCAGCCCCTGGGCATCACTGATGGAGAGGTGTGCACGCCTGACCCACAGCCCTGGCTTCTCTGTGCCCAGCTTTTCACTGCTTTTGAAATACCTGATAATTCTAAGTTTTAAATAACAGACGTCTGAGCAGATTAAATCGTGTCTACAAATAATCCACGGGGGAAGCCAACTGCCCCCTGCCTCCCGTCTGCACTGAGAAAGCCAGCTTCAGATGTATCTCACATTCCGTTTCCTGCTTAAGTTCAGCCCCTTTTGATTGGTTACCTCTGCCTCGTTCTCTCATGACAAATAGGATAAATACGATCTTTAACACATGTTCATTTTATGTTTATTCAAGTGGCATGATTTTCCACATTCTTTTTAAAAAAAAAAAAAGAATCATTTAATACTAAGACAAATGGTCCCCAGAGCTATTAAAAAGGACAATTTAAATCCCATTACAACAGATTCCAAAAGTCATTTGTTTGGGGGGTTGGGGGCTAAAAGTACTTCTCTGTGTTATCAGTTAAATAAATGGCCTAAGCAATCTGTTGGCAGTGTCTTGTGGGGATGGATTTACTGGGGCTGGGACCTCACCTGGAAGGAACCCAGGGGCCTCTCTGTTGAAGAAGCCCCAGCTTCTGAATAGGCAGCTTTAACAATAATCCAAAGGATTAAGAATTCAGCAAGGGAACTGGGAAGACAGCAGGAAGGGCTGGCCACCAAGGACTCACTGCGTTCCTGTCTGAGGTAACTCATAGAAAGGTGAAGCTCTCTACATGGAATGAAGGACGCTGAGAACCATGGGCCTGTTCTTAAAGCTGTCTGTTGGCAGCCAGGCTTCTTTGAAACACCATTCTCTCCACAGTAATGCCAACAGACAATTGGGGCTCCTACCACATCTGGAGACTGAGGGAGGAGTACATTGGCATCAATGCTTACAGC
This sequence comes from Mus pahari, assembly GCF_900095145.1. Classification (NCBI taxonomy): domain Eukaryota; kingdom Metazoa; phylum Chordata; class Mammalia; order Rodentia; family Muridae; genus Mus; species Mus pahari. Next base: position 36,015,093 of record NC_034598.1, read on the forward strand.
AGCAGGTCTCCACCTTCCTAATGCTGAGACCCTTTAATTTAGTTCCTCATGCTGTGCTGACACCCCTCCCCCATCCACACAATTCTTTTCTTTGCTACTTCATAACTATAATTTTTGCTACCATTATGAATCATGATATAAATATCTGTTTTCTGGTGGTCTTAGGCTACCCATGTAAAGGGTCTTTTGACACCGCTCCCCCAAAGGGGTAGTGTCTTAGTCAGGGTTTCTATTTCTGCACAAACACCGTGCCCAAGAAGCAAACTGGGGAGGAAAGGGTTTATTCAGCTTACACTTCCTGAATAAACTACATTGCTGGTCATCACCAAAGGAAGTCAGGACTGGAACTCACGCAGGTCAGGAAGCAGGAGCTGATGCAGAGGCCATGGAGGGATGTTACTTACTGGCTTGCTTCCCCTGGCTTGCTCAGCTTGCTCTCCTATAGAAGCCAAGACTACCAGCCCAGGGATGGCACCACCCACAAGGGGTCCTCCTGCCTTGATCACTAATTGAGAAAATGCCTTACAGCTGGATCTCATGGAGGCATTTCCTCAATGGAGGCTCCTTTCTCTGTGATAACTCCAGCTTGTGTCAAGTTGACACACAAAACCAGTCAATACAGGTAGTAACCCACAGGTTGAGAGCCAGTGATTTGTGGGAAGCACATAGTGTCACATTACACAAAATGACCTTAGTTCTCTCCAAAGGGGCCCAATCCTCTTTCTTTTCTCACTCCTTTGCTCTACTTAACAGATAACTCAATTACTATGATTTGAAACACCAGAAGGCCAGGCGTGCTAGAGAGACAGCGCCGAGAGGAAAGGGCTTTGCTGTGCAGCATGAGGGATGAGTTTGGATCCCTAGCATCCACAGAAAAAGCTGGCATGGTGGCACATGCCCATAAATCCAGGGCTGGGTGGGTAGAGACAGGTGGATACTAAGGGACTCAATAAGCAGCTATCGTAACCTAAATTGGAAGCTCTAGGCTCAGTGAAAGACCCCATCTCGACATATAGAATGGAGAGCAAGAGGAAGACATTCAAAATTGACCTCTGGCTTCTACAGGTGCATCCACAGGGGTCAAAACACAGTTTTCCACAACCTAGAACCGCAATTCTCAGCCTTCCGAATGCCACACCCCTTTAGTACAGCTCCTCATGTTGTGGCGACACATCCAACCATAAAATTATTTCTGTTGCTACTTCATAACTGTTATTTGCGACTGTTGTGAATTTTAATGTGAACATCTAATAATATGCAGGATAGCTGATGCATAACCACAAAGGGGCCACGACCCACAGGTTGAGAACCACTGGTCTAGAAGAAATTATAACTAGGAGCTACAGTTATAGCAAAAGAAAATCTTCATAGCTTGCATTCTGTAATGGCTTTAGTCTGTGACACAGCAAATCATGGGTTAGCACACATTTACAAACACATATGACAGACACATAATGCTGTGGATGTTACCATGTCAACCCTTACCACATTCCAGTAAAGGGTTAATGTCCCCTTCCCAGAGATGTGACCTGGTTGTCTTTCTCAAGAAATTTTTCATAGATTTGGGGAATTTCCAGAATTTTTTGTTTATGGCTATGGTTTGAGTTCCATAATTAAGGCATTTAAATGTGGGCTGGAGAGATGGCTCAGTGGCTGCTCTTCCAAAGGGCCTGAGTTCAATTCCCAGCAACCACATGGTGGCTCACAACCATCTATAATGGGATCTGATGTCCTCTTCTGGTGTGTCTGACACACCAGTGTACTCATATACATACAAGATATTTAAATGTGGCTGGGGAGGTGGCTCAGTGGTTAAGACCCCTTCCAGAGGACCTGGATTCAGTTCCCAACACCTGTATGGTGGCTCCCAGTCACCTGTAACTCCAGGTCCAGGAGGTCTGACACCTTCATCTGAATTCCACAGGCAACAACAGGCTCACATGTGGTACACAGGAGTATATGCTGGCAAAATGTTCCTAGGCATGAAATACATAAATCTTTCCAAAAGGAATTTTAACAAGTAAAACCGGCATCTCTGGAATCTATGTTGAGCTTTGAGCAAATGGCCATGTTTAAATTTTTTGCCAAGGGAACAAAGTCTCAATTCTTGTTAACTATGGTTGGTTTCTTTCCTTGCTTTATAGAACTTAACCACTTTTATTCCAAAGAGCAACATGTTTTTAACTGGAAATAAAGGTGGCCAGTACCATTTTATTTTATTGTTGTTATTTTGGTTTGGTTTTCCCCATTAATTTGCACCTACAGATCGTGAGAGTTAAGACTCTGGTAAAATACTTGTGAAGTGGGAAGTGCCTGGTAGAGACTTAAGAGGGCAAAACAAAATCATCATTGACCCCAACAGGGTAGTTTTGAGAACAGATGTGACAATGTGAGAGGGGATACAAAGTAACAGTGGGCTGTTACTATGTATTTTAATGCTAAATGAAGGCCAGAAGACCTGGTTGCCCCAGAGACAAGAGAATCCACAGGTAAACCCAAGTAATGCTATGAGAACTTGCCCCAAGTTACTATTGATTGTTTAAATAGAAATTCCAACAGCCTATAGTTGGGCAGAATTGAGATAGGCAGGGATTTGTGTTCCCAGTCTTGGGGTCAGAAGAGACCATGAGGGGAGAGAGCGGGGGGGGGGGGGAGAAATGCCATGGGTTAGGAGTCAAAAAAGCAATGCTCTGAGGGCTGGCCGAATGGAGTTAAGAGCAGCCCCGATGGAACATAGTAAGTAATAACTCAGGGTTATCAACAGGAAAGTAGATTCTAATAGCGTAGAAGGTAGATATCTGCCCATCTCTGGGGCTGATTAAGGTTTATTATAAATATAAAGGCTGTGTGCGTCTTTTATCTGGGAACTGAATGGTCAAAGGTGGGGTAGAAACCCTAGATGGGGATTAAATATTTTCAGCACCATCCATCCCCACCCCCACACATGGTCACCAAACAGCAAGCTTAATGTCACACAGGACTGCTGTGTCTTCTCCAGTTTGTAGAAATCCACGGTACTTGGTCACAGCTCACTATTTGATGTCTACACAGGAGAGAGACTGGTTTTTAGGATGCAAAGGGGAATTTTAAAAGATCATCCTTCAGGCAGGAATGGGCTTTGTCAGGAAAGATGTTTCTCAAAAGAAAAGAAAGGAGTCAAAATGGAGCAAGCAGAGGCATAGTCTCCGAGGTTACAGGAGAGGCACGGGAGTAAAGCATCATGGGAGGAAGGATCCCAGGGGTGATGGAGAAGGCAACAGTGGGCGGGACCGGGCATGCATAGCTCATCTGAAGGGCTGCACAGAGTCAATTCTGCAGTGAAAACTCACATCTCCAAGGTGACTAGTCACCAAGAGATGTAAAAGTCATGTAAAGAGGCCACAGGCAGCACCTGCCTCTCTGGATGCAGAAGGCGGCAGATGTGGTGACCAAGGAAAACCTCCAACAGCTGATGCAATGGATCTCACCCAGACGAGCAACACCCAAGTGAAAGTCACTTCTAGAATCCCAGTTGGCACTCAGGCCAAAGTATGTATAAAGGAAAACTTGTTTTCAGGGACACACATGACAACATTCTTCCTTTCAAACGGAGATGTAATGGGAGGTGGGTATATAGCCAGGATGTGGATTCGGGTTGAAAGCTTTGCCATCAGAGAAGCAAGAATTCCAGCAGTTAACTGTCTGAGGCCTAGGGAATGGACACTCACTGACCACCTTGGGCAATCTTACTGGCTCCTGGTTTTACTCTATCAGATTATAACCCCATCCAAGACACCTTTGGGGGCTACATGACATACCTTTCTTATCAGTAGAGAGAGGAGGAAAAGGTTTTCTTAGTAACCTTTAGAGCTACAATGTGAGAGTCACCAAAAGAATTTAAATGACTACTATTCTGGCTTGGTGACTCCAATACCCACATCAGTGTGAGTCTTCATTTCCCTTACCCTCCGTTGGGGAAGCATATTGCCCCCCCAACTGAGGCATCTGTCCTTCTTGAGCACCCCGCTTTGTCTTAACCCTGATGCTTTTAGTAAAATATATTTGGCAATGTCTCCCACTTTGCTTCATAAGTATTGGTTGGCCCTGAAATTCTTTTCCATGTTGAAGCCCTTTTCTGGGTTCAGCCTGAATGGAGACCATTAAATGCCTTGGGGAACTCTTCGGGCCTTTTGAGGGTGGCAGTGTGGAGCTGTGCGTCTGCCCCAACAGTGCTGAGAAGATCTGAGATGTGTGTCTTCAACTGTGCGTGTAGAGAACTCCGTGTTCCATTACTACATGATTTTTCCCCTGACAGCCTTAGGGAAGAGGTTCCAGATGCCGAGGCCGTGGTGCCTGGAATTTTCACTCCGGAAACAATTTAGCAAAGGTAGTGTAATGAGAAACTAAACTAAATGTGAAATGAGGAGACAGCGGCGAAGTGGGGAACACTGGCTGTCCACCAAGGAACCATTTGTAACTCGGGATGATGGACTCTGTGGAGACTTTCTCCAAGCGTAAGCAACAGCAAAAGCATGCCCTGTGGGGAACAAAGAGCAGGCTAGTGCTGACAGGAGTGTCCCTGGCAGGTGACCCCAGGAGCAAAGAAACCAAAGCTCACCAGGCTAGAACTGTTTCCCTCTTCCGTTTGCACCTGATTTATATAATCTTAACAGTTGCCGAATCCCAGAACAGCATCAAAACAACAAAACCGGACAAAGCCATGAGCATGAGCTAGTTACAGGGAAAAGGTACAGCTTTTCAAAAGTTTTGGAGTCCAGCTTCCTTGCCGAGAGCTTTTGATTTACCAAGGAACTTTTAAGAGGAAACAGATGTAAACACAATGCCTGCAACCTACACGGTAATTCATCCGGTATTTGAAAAGCGGTGACACTTGCATCTTCAGGGGACTCATTTGCCCCTCTCAATTCTGTTGAAGGCCAAGCATGGAAGGCAAGAAGGATGCTGGAGGAGAAACATCTCTAGGACCCGGGTCCTTCATAGACTCCCTATGACACGGAGAGTTCATCTGGAAGTTCCATCCAGATTGGAAACTGGGGCTTGTGCAGGGCTTTCTGAAAACATAGACTTACACACTCACACCCTTACACCCACATTCTCAGACTCTCCCATACACACACATCCATCCACATGCTCACAATCACACCTGTGAATGAACTCTCATGCCCACTTGCCCTAACACATCTGTGCACATTCACACAATACCCTCATGCATGTACAGGTATTTTATCACACTCCCTGCTCCATAGACACACAGTCACAAGCCCATACTTACTGGGCTCACAGACTGGAAGGTCTCAGCACGTGGGAGGTATCCCTGAACTCCCAGATAAAGACTACCCTCCCTGTTCAATGTCTTGTGAGGACTGAGGAGAGGGTGCCCACCCTTGGCAACTTGTGAGATCGAGTCAAGAGCTGGAAGAGACGCCCACCTTGAAGCTGCTCTGCATTTTCTTAGCTACTGATGCTCCAAACATTGTGACTGACACCCGTGATCTTTACATTTCCTAGAAATTCTCTAGAGTTATTCAATCTTTCAAGTGTCATTAACCTGACTTTTCAAAACAGTCTCTTCCGTACAATAAACACCTCAAAGACCCTAGCGTCCCAGTGAATGAAGTTTTTCGATGAGACAAGGGGGCTGAGAAGATGCTTAAGAGGGGAGAAAGGTGAGGCCACATCACACAGAACTACGCCACAGCTGGAAGGAGATGATTCCTCCAACCTAGCAGTGGTGAAAAAAAGCAAGGCAAAGCCAGCAAACCAAGGGCGAAATAAAATAAAATCCACAAGTTCGGCGAGTCTGCAGTCATCTTCATGTTGTTTTCTTAGACTGTGACTGCTGATTCCAGTCTTCTTTCAAACCCTGTACCAGAAACACAGAACCAGGTTCTATTCCATAGCGAGCACAGGCATATCCTAGCACAGAGACCCAGGTTCTATTCCACAGTGAGCACAGACACATCCTAGCACTGCCACTTTAAGGTGTGCAAGGAGAGAGAAAGGGAGGAAAACAGAAAAAAGGGCATGTTCATGTTTCTTGGTTTCGCATATATTAACATTACAGAGTCTAAGAGACGAATGGAAAAGAACAGAAACTTTAGAAAAACAGAGGAGGGAATATGTAAGTAGGATATGTAGCCTGTTTATGTGGGTGTGCATTTGCATATGCTTATGTGTATACATGCCCAATGTGTATGAATATATGCATGCTTGACTATGACATACAACATGACTGCAGGTATATGCATTGTGAATCATGTTCCATATGTACATATGTGTATGAATGCGTATATGTGTGTATCTGTGCATGCATTTGTATGTGCATGTATACACGTATGTGTGTGCATGTGTTTGTATGCATGTGTGTGCATTTGAATGTATGTATAAGCACATGTACAGCTGTGTCTGTGTATATGTATGTGTGCACATGTGTGTATAGATGTGAATGTGTCTCCTTATGCACATATGCATGTATTATATATAAACATGTGTATTGATGTATATATTCAAATATGTGTGTGTGAAAATGTGCATATATATGCCTATGTGTGTTTGTGCTCAAGCACTCAAAACAATTTGGTTGACAGGGTAATTTACATCATAAATCTGTGAGCAACAAACATATGTAGGAACTGATGCTCTCGGTAGGAAAGTAGTAAATTGCCAACTGTCACCACAAAACCATACTGCAGTTGGAGCAAAGCTCCCCTTAGAAGGGTAAAATCAAGCCGAAGCAAGCAGTAAGATAATTTGGAGATGGTAGGCTCCACAGAACCCATCAGAGCGGTGTCACTCAGCAGGAGAGAACACTGGGAACCACATGGCCTTCTAGCCTTCCCACCTTTCCTGATGCTCAGAGAGGTAGCCACCATCTGTGGCCACCAGTGCCAAGCACAGAGAAAGCTGGCAGGGGCACCTCCAGAGCAAGCAGCTGGGTTTGTAGCCACACGCATCAGCCTGCAGAGCCAGCCCTCGACGGGACAGCCAGCCTCCAGCGGGAAGGAACCTCCTATCCTGGAAAGGAACCTCCTATCCTCTGTCTGAGGCAATCGCTGGTCAGGGTGTTGGTCCTCTACAGTGTGACTGTGATGTGATATGGTTAAGTGTACACCCAAGGCCACGACAATGAAAATGTAGTGAACTTTGTTACATGGACGATTTAGGTGGGGCTGTGCATTTAGACTCCCGTGGAGGAGACAGGATGAACATTACTGAAGTCTAGACTGGAACGTCTACAGAAATCATAACATATGCGAGAGATAGAGTCAGTTGTGTGACAAAGGGCAGTGAGCAGTGACCATACTTAATGCCACACAGAGGGTGATGGAAACCAACAGGAACTCAGAAGGATGAGCTTAAGACACACTCTGTCCTGTGAGCTCACTGGTCATCTTAAAGATCCACGGCTCACTGAGGACGCAGCATACAAAGAATCCTCATCAACTGACCTCCACCCCTGAATGTCAGCTCACATTTGTTTCCAGAAAGAAACCACATAGATTAAATCCAACCAACAAATGGGTATCCATCATGAATGCTTCTTTGGAATATCTCTTTCAGTAGACCACCTCAACTCATAGCATTACTTGGTGAACGCTCTCTGGTGTAGCACAGCCTTATAAAATATTTGGGGTAGTTTTCAGATCATGGAGCCCTCAGGAATGTTTCAACCACATCCCCTGTTCCTGAGTGTGGCCCTGGAGAGTAGCAGTAACTCCCCCTGGGAAACTGATGGACATGAACATCTTCAACCTCTACTGCAAACTCACTGAACCAGAGCTCAAGGGGCATGGGGGGGGGCAGCAGTGTCTCCTAGCAACCCCCTGGGTAATTCTGTTGTGCTGGGGAACGAAATCTCTCCAAATATCCCAGAGACACTAAGAACCTTCATTAGGCCATTCAATCCAAGAGAGACAAAATCAGGCATAAAACATCTGCTTACTGTTTCTCAATCACATACCCCTCTACTAAGTCAGAGGGTGTACATAATAGAGTCCTGGGTCATACAGATGCAATTATTGCGTTGTCTCATTTTCTCTTTCCTCATCTCTTCATGTATTAATCTGAATCCCACTGCAAGTCGAGACTTTCAGGAGAACAAACCAATTCATTGCTAAGATAGACAATACCATTGGGATGATGGGGTCCTTAATACTTTATTCCTATGGATATGCAGCACATGGAAGATATTCTAGCTCACAACACAGTCTTTACTGTCCTTAGCTCCCCTAGACTGTGGGATGTTTCCTTAAACATCCCACTGGGGGCTGCAGAGACACCTCCATGCTTAAGAGCAGTGGATGTTCTTCCAGAGGTCCCAGAGTCATTTCCAAACACTCACTTAGCGCCTCACCACTTTCTGTAACGCCAGTCCCAGAGGATCCAATGCACTCTTCTGGTCGCTGTGCGCACAGACATACATGCAGGCAAAGACACCCGTACACATAAAATAAAAATAAGTAACATCTCACTGCTTAGAGCACACTGGCTGTCACGTGGGTACGCCAACAGACTAAAGTCAACCCATTTGAGAAAATAAGTAAAGGAATTTAAATTTGATATTTTCATTGCTTAAACTCTTGATAGGCCTATATTCATCTATATCATAAGCTATGGAAAAATGTAGACTTCATTTCTCAGTACAACTCAGCAGGTATTATGCTCCTTGCCTGTCTAGTTGTCTTTCTTTTGTTTGTCTGTCTTCTTTCTTTCTTTCTTTCTTTCTTTCTTTCTTTCTTTCTTTCTTTCTTCCTTTCTTTCTCTTTCTTTCCTTTCTTCCCTTGTTTTTTTTTCCTGAGAAAGTCCATGGTAAATATTTCAAGCTTCAGCTATTCAACTTTGAACACAAAAGAATCCATAGACACAGTGGGTGAGTTTATTCCAACCCAACATTATTTACATAAGCCACAACTAAGTCATGAAGCGGCCTGGGATACAATCTCCTGACCAAAATCAAAAGAGCATACAGCTACTAATGGCTTCCAGTTAAAAAAAAACAAAAAAAAAACAAATTCATTTGATGGGGACAGACAATCTAGCCTAGAGAGGGTACTCGAATATTTGCTACTTAAATTATCTTCGTCAAGAAAAAGGATGAATCCTGGTAGAGATACCCTTGGTTGCTCAGGCCAAGTCTTCCTTTATTTCATCTGAGTTGGTCAACATCAAGTACTTTCCATCTTTTCTTTTCTGTGAGATGCTAAAACCTACTCTAGATGGGTGCTAAGGAAAGGCCATCTTCGTTGTTTCTTTTACGCCCCAATAGCTGCAGGCGATGCAGACAGTACTGATTTCTTTATCAAACCCAAGTTTACTTTGGCATGTCCAAGGAGGTTTGAACACACAAATGAACATATGACTTTATATTCCCATTTTTAAAGAAAGAGTGCTTCCTTTGCGATCATAGCCAGGGAAAGACAACCTAGACACTAACCAAGCTGTGTGGTCCCTTGGACGTCGGGCAGCTGCCCAGAGCAAGGATAAATCATTTGGTCCTTTGGACAGGGAGGGAGAAAAGGAAGCCAGGAGCCGAATGTCACCTCTGAAATTCTTCTCTGTTCCTGGGATCCTGGTTATTGTTATTGGCACTCACTTTTCCAACGGAGAATGAAATATTTCTTTATTGTCGGTGTCTCAGCTGACTTTACTTTTTTTTTTTCCTTTCGTTCTTTCATTAGTGACTTTTATGAACTCAGAACAGATTTGTTTCTGGACACTGCCTTTTATTATGAGACCCCAATGAGAGCTGGAGATGTAGGCTGACTCCAGAACAACTCCCCTCCCTGCACACCATCCCTTCAAATGAAGTACACATGGAGCAAGAGGAGCAAACAAGACCCTGAAGAGACGCTTCACCTCCGCTCATGGTCAGCCCTTACAGTTTGTTTGTTTTTTTCTTTAAACTAAAAACAGCCTACACATCCGTTGGCTTCTTCTCATCGCCCACATCACTGCCATTTATTTACTTTTAATTACTTTATCTCCTTGTTTACTTTGGAGACAGGGTCACATGTATCCCAGGCTGATTGGGCTACGGAGCTGAGAATGACCTTCAACTCATGACTCTCCGACTCCCTTGTCCAGGATGCTGGGATGCCAGGCATGTACCATTGCTAAGGGTTTACAAGGTGCAGGGGACAGAACACAGAGATTTGTGTATGCTAGCCAAGCATTCTAGCCACTGAGACATCTCCAGCCTAGAGGATTATAACACAGGAGAGGAAGGTACCCCTGGCCCCTTTGGCAGAAGTGATGAGCATACACTTACATAGAGGGACCGATGCTAAAAGCTTGAACTGCATTTCCTTCTCCAAACGCTGAGACGGTCAATGCAGTGATAGTCACAAAAACATTTGGCATCTTACAAACGTTTAATTTTTTTCCCCACTGTTTTGAGGCCTCAACTATTATAAATCAGGATATTTGACAGAGTTGGGCCATGTTTTATGGATTAAGGAAAAATATCTTAATCTCTAAAAACAAGCCCTTCTAAGATTAAGATTAAATACTTTCCAAGGCTTTAAATACTGTCCAAAGCTTATTATTTCTCAGCAACCCTTCAAAGGATCACCAAAGGGAAGTGAACAGTTTGGACTGCTACAAAGATCTGACAGAAGGAGCTGTAACTGTAGCCTGGTGGTAGATAATAGCTTAGCAGGCACCAAGCCTTGATTCTCAATCTGGCAAGGAGCAAAGAATTCTTTACCTAGTGGTGCACACCATAACCTAAGCATATAAGAGCTGATACAGAGGACCTCAAGTTCTACATCAGCTTGGACTGCACAATGAGGTTTAGGCTAGCCTGGGTTACACAATTCCCCATCATTCTCTGTGTCCATCTCTCTCCCATACATGTGCATATACCACTACCACCATCACCACCAAGGAATTTTTTTTTCTTAGATTACATCCCAGCTTTCCATCTCTTGGGCCCACTTAGCTTACCTATGGTTTGCTACCTGTTCCACAATAGAAACGTACATGGGAATATATTAACACCAAGTAGGAACGAGAGAGAATAATGACCTAGCTAAAGACATCTTTCACCTTTGAAGCCTGAGAGCATGGGGCTTGTAAACCAGGGAGCATCCAGGTGCCTAATGAAGGAGCATGAGTCTTTAACCATGGACAAGTGAGGCAGGATAGAGGGGATGGGAGAAACCAATGGAGGACGGGGCCACAAGCACAGGATGGAGTGATGTCTCAGCTGGGAAAGTAAAGACGATTGTTTCCTCTAGAAGGGAACTTTGAGAGACCGACACTGTTAAATGACACCTTTACTGCAGTTCTTATCTTCAAAAACATGGTTAGTGTCTATAAACATGGTTTGCATTGTCTTAAAGGCACCAAGTTCGTAGTGTATCAGAGTAACAGAGAATGAACCCATGAGCTAGTTCTAATATAATTAAGACCCTACAGCCTTAGTACAAAGATGAGTCCCGTCTGCAACTCGCAGGTGAAGATTCTACAACCGGGCACATTACTCAGGTATGCAAGGCCATGAGACTCCGCAGCCCCAACCCTTAAACCAAGACGTTAAAGATTTATTTTCAAATGTGTGAATGTGCACATGTGAATACTGTGCTCACGGATCCCAGAGGCAGCGGACCCCAGAAGCTGGAGTTAGAGGTGGAGTTGAGGAATACCCATAAAATCTGGGTTCTCTGTAAGAGCAGGGTGCTCGCTTAACTGCAGAGCCATCTCTCCAGCCTGTAAAGTAAGACTTAAGATCATGAAAGATGCGACACAGTGGAAGACAGGCACATCTTACAGTTAAAACCGGAAGCTTCCAGAACCACTAAAAGATGAGGCATGATATTGCCCGAGGGAATAAAGCTGTTGATCAAGACTGAATCAAGTCACAACAGAAGATAAACTCTAGTGACAACTCTAGTGACAACTCTCAAGATAGCTCAGTCATTCATTTCTTCTAGGTGGCCAGCCAGGTCCATCTGCTACCCACATCCTACAGTTTAGCCTATAGAATGGTCCCTCAACAGTGACCCCGCTCACCTCCACGTGTCCCACTGTTGGCCATATCTAGGGGTGGGGCATAGCAATCTGTGTCCTTCGAACAATGTAGAAGTGCATGCAGTATCGAGCCCCAATGAGCCCCAGCGAGAGGCACTGACTTTGACAGTTTGGCTTCTTACCCAAGAACTGAAAATGTGAACCACAAAATGTAATGGTAAGAATATTCCCACCCCATGATCAACAGCAAAACCAGTAGACAATAAAAGATCATATTAAGATTCCATAGACAAGATGAACCCATTATGCCTGGATAGCTGTCTGGTTTTTAAAACAAATTGTAAAAAACACACTTTACATTGGCCATTGAAATAAGATAAAAAACAAAAGCAAAAACAAAACAAATAAAAATGGTTTTTGTTTTAAAATGCCTATTCTAAAAAGAGCCATTATCTTTTAATAATTATATAGCTACTTTGTGTTTCAGCTAAAAGATGGAACCAGGTGGCAGGAACCTGAGGGGGTGGTGCCAAAGCCCAAACTCCACCTGGAGATTAGGAGGGTCCCCGATACCATTTATTGCTGCCACCAATGTGTAAAGATTTTCTACGATTTAAAAAAAAAAAAAAGAATCTGCCAATGAACAATTGAAATAATACTTTTTTAAGGGAAGAAAACATCATTTTGAGAATATGACACAGCCTGATATCATTATTCAATTTAAGAGTTCACTTATAATTGTAATTTTAGTAAGCCCTTAAAATGATTTTACAGTATCTACCCACATAGTACTTTGAATAAGCTACATTTTTGCCTTCGTTTATTGGGGTAACATGAGGATGAAAGGAATTTTTGTGGCATGAATATTTTACAGTAGATCTGATACTTGGTTCTTGCGCTAAGTTTTGTTGCTATGGAGACCATCTAGGAGAAACCATTTAAATGCCAGAACATCAAACCCATTAAAACCCATCGCCTTTATAACTTGGAAATCAAGGCTGTAGTAAAACCACTTTTATTTTTTTACAACAATATATAACCCATCTGCTTTAAAAAAAAAATAGTATTGACGACTTTTTGAAAAGCCTTGAATTGCCTTTTCATGAAAAAATTCTGATATAACCCGGGGGATTTGGCTGCCTAGCAGGTAGCCATGGAAACAGGAATGTACACTGTGCTGGCTCTCAAGCTAATGCAAGCAGACTGTAGCTGAGAACTCTGGAATATGTTTCTACAGATGCTTTTTAAAAATCTACCTTTGAGATGAAAGTCGGTTAATTTTTCTCTTCCTTTAGCCTTACCTGTGGATTATCATTCATATATATATATATATATATATATATATATATATATATATATTTTATATTTATATTTATATTTATATATATATATGTGTGTGTGTGTATGTGTATACATATATATGTAATTATTTTTTAATTAAAAAAAATTCCAGCACTCAGTAAAACCACATAGTGCTTTAAATATACAAATTCAAAGCAGAGTAATGAGAAAAGGCCTAGGTTTCCAGTCAGTGGGAACCCTGTGCACATCTAACCAGCCCGAGTCTTCATGGTACCCTCATGAATGACCACAGCTGGACTAACGGAGAGACCTAGAGATGGAACTCTTATCGAAAAATTCCTTCCTGCCTTGACCTCATGTTGAAACTCCTTCTAGCTGCTCCTGCCCATGGACCAGCATCCGTAAATGTGCTTCCTGACCCTGCTCAGCAACACTTGCCTCCCGAGTGCCCCCTGCCCTTCTCAGCCTAAGAGAAATGACTTCTTTGTAAAGACTAGATCAATCTTCTACAAAAGGTACCTTTTGCACCAATATACCATTGTTTCTCATCGTGTCCATTTGACATCTGTTTTAAGCCTCTTAAAGCAGTTGGGTGTCTGTACTGCCTTTCCAGGATAATCGTAAGCATTTCAGGCTGGGTGGCTTTTGTCTAGCAAGAGACCTCCCTCAAACTTGGATGAAAATAACAGAAGAAAGAATATTTTTTAAAAAAGGAATATTGATCACAATCAACTGGTATTTAATAATACCGAACCATAACCCTTTAAGCAGATCAAGCCAAACTACATAAGGCATACTATTATTGCAATTAAAAAAAAAATGTTTAAGTCACCCATAGTCTTGTGCCAGAAGTTCAACAACTCAGCAGCAGCAGCAGTAGAGATGCATCAATTTGTAAAGCATAAGGACCCAAGGTCAAATATCCAGGGCACGTGTCCGTCATACTAGAACTTGGGAGGGTAGAGAGAAGCAGATCCCCAGAGTGCCGTGTAGCTAGCCTAGCCCAGTCAGTGAGATGTGAATTCAGTGAGAGACCCTGTCTCAAAAGGTAAAATGACATGCAGTTAGAGGAAGACATCTGACGTCCACTTTTGCCCTCCCCCATACATGTGTGCACATATGATATAAGCAAAACAGATAGTTTACTAAAGAGGCAAACAGCTCTTGAGCATCCTACGGTACATTAATTCTCATGGATACTTAGTCATAACAAGAAATCCTTATAATACACAACTAGAGCCAGAGAGTGTGATACTCTTTAAAGAAAAGGATTAGAAAATATTTCCCTAGAATTTGCCCCTAGATTTCTGTCATATGTGTAAAATATGATCTGGCCTAGGTATGAAGGATAATTGAACCTAGGGGGGTAAAAAGTCCCCCAAAATGTTCAAAGTAACTCTTCTTTGAGTCGTAGTGGAAATCAACTCAGAACCTTTTTAAAAGCCATAATAAAAGTGAATGTTCAACTTTTAATGGTCCCTTTTAATAAGGAAAGAGGCTAAAGTTTTTGTCAAAGCCCAAAATTTATCCCTCACTTTGCCACATTTACCTGCCTGGTGAACATCTCTGCTTGTTCCTCAAAGGCACCCACCCACACCCACATGAACTAAGCAACCAAGCAAGACTACCTGTCCCTCACTACCGCCCCCACTTCAGTTTAAGAGCAAGCAGCAGCCAGGATCATTCAAAACTCTAGACCCGGGCTCTAAACTGATCAATTCCAATAGCTAAAGGGCATCGTAGAAACTAGAAAGTATGGATTGAAAATACATGAGTCATCTTAAAAGTTTTATAATTCTCGGGCAACGTAGCCAACATTTTTATGTCTCAGCTCACCAGTTCCTAAGGCAGGGATATAATGCTTCTCTCAATAGGAGTCTTCAAAGAAATATTATTGAAATTAAAGCAATTTTCAAAGCTAGTGTGGTGGCACATACCTGTTATCCCAGCAACTGGGGGGCCTAGGAAGAGAGGTTGTGTGTGTGTGTGTGTGTGTGTGTGTGTGTGTGAGAGAGAGAGAGAGAGAGAGAGAGAGAGAGAGAGCGCACGTGCATGCTTGTGTCCGTGCATGTGTGTCTACACGCATGCCCATACATACATATGTAGAAACTTCAACCAATACAACTTGAAATACCCCCTGAGGCTAGACAGATAGCTCAGCACCTAAGAGCACTTGCTGTTCCTGGAGAAGACCAAAGATTGGTCTCCAGCAGCCAGGATCACTCAAATCTGCTTGGTCTTTATCTCTAGCTCTCTAGCCCCAGGGTTTAAACTGATCGATTTCAACAGCTAAGGGCTACAGGCCCACAGCTGGTAACTTCTGCTCCAGAAGATCTGATGCCTTCTTTAGGACTCAAAGAACGACATACACACATGTGGATTACATAGAGAGATGCACATACTTACACATGAATACATTCTTACTCACTTTATAGCAAGAAATACTTTGCTATCGCTCTTTTGGGGATTGATAAAATGCTTGAGCAGATTAAGGGCCACAAAAACCCATAGCTAGAGCAAACATCTCTTGACTTAACCACTCCATCAAATGTAGTGACTGCAAGCTTCTCTTAAAAGCAATCCATGAACATTTCTTTCAAAAGCCAACACCTGTTACAAAACGGAAACTATTCCAGGGTCTATCACAAGGGTGCCTTGTGTGCAGTATAATATGCTACTCAGTGAATATTAATTCAGATCTCGTCTATAGCACATTGATCTTGCCAGCTAAACATCTATTCCAGTCCACCTCTCACCTGACCTGAATCAGACATGCTTCAATCCATCTGCTCTCTGATCATTTACTGAGAAATCTTCCTGTATACGCAGGCAAGCCCTGCCCTCCAGGCAAAGTACAAACTCTTCCAAGACCCAGGGCCTTCTCGTTTGTCCACAGTGCTTTTCTGGCGTTTACACTATACCCCTCAATTTGAAGCCACTCCTGCAGAATTCTGGGACGCCTTTCACATTGCAATTTCTTAGGGTCCCAGTCACTAAAAGTTGAGTGTTAGTGAAGTATGTGGGCTTTCTGGGGTCCAGCTTTCCATGTGTTATTCCCCTGGCCTATAAAAGCTACCCCCACACCTATCCCTTTCTCCACTTGAAAAATAGTTTATCTCTCAAAGCCAACTCAAGTCTCATTCCTCTGTAAGCCCTTCCAGAATGAGCTGGTCAACTCTTTGAGGAACTCCCAGGGCACTTTGTTCTCAGTTCTGTCCTGGTAAGATATTGATATTTGGAAACAAGGGCTGGAGAGATGGCTTCATGGTTAACGGCACTTGTTGCTCTTAAAGAGGACTCAGTTCCCCAGCATTCACATGGTAGCTTATAGCCTTTAGCAACTGCATATCCAGGAGATCTGATGCCCTTTTTTGACCTCCACAGGCACCAGGCACATGTGTGGTACACATACAGGCATGTAGGCAAAACATTCATATATATATTCAAAACATTCAAATATTCATATATATGTGCATGTATGTATATGTGTATATATGTGTACGTATATATTATATATATGTATATACACACATATGTACACACACACACACACACATATATATATATATATATATATAAAATTTAAAAGAACTTTAAAAAAACTTGGGAACAAAAATGGAGAGGTCAAAAATTTAGAAACTATTAATTCCTAAAACACACTCATAAGCCAAGTCCTAGCCATTCTATGTGTTCTTTTGACTAAACACACTCTACACTTGCACATGTACATACACATGCACACACAAATCAGATCCAGGAAAATGTGGGAACAAGAAAAAAAAAAAAACCCTTCAGTCCAAATAAACTAAGAAATATCTAGCTTACCCAGATGAATCAGACATGGCCTTATTTTGAAATACCTGATGGTGCCTTGACCACTTTTAAATGTCAAACAAATTTCAGAGAGCAGCCAAAAACATTTTAAGACTCTTGTAAGTTTCCAAAATATAATTATAAATTTATAAGTCCTCTTCTTTATGCATGCACACAAAAAACTTTTAGAATTCAATGGGGAAATAAGCCTTCGTCTCAAAAAAAGCAATGAACTTGGAAATTGGGAAATAAAAACACACGCTATTTCCAGGCAGTGGTCATCTTAATAATAGCTACCATTCCTTGAGAATCCGCTGCCAGAGCTGTGCCGGGCACTCTCTCCAAGAAGCCTTCTCTGCAGTCCCGCTGCCGTCCTAGGGAGGGAGCCTTTCCTTGCTCCGGATTTTCAGATAAGGAAGCTGATTAAAGATAAGAAGCAACTGCAGCCAGGTCTGGGTCTCCTGAGTCTGCTAACCCCAAAGGTGCCCGACAAGTTAGAATGCATCACCAGAAAGCCAGACAGGTGACTTTTCCATGGGGAGAATGACAAGCCTGCTCAGACTACTGAAGTCTTAAGGCAGGGGAAACTAGTGTCAGCCACTCCCCTGAGATTTATACCCAATCCCCTACAGTGTTGATGAACTCATGAGTAGTCTAATTTCTAATTAAGATAGAAATTACACATTTTCTTTAGAAAGAGAAAAAAACCGTGTGTGTTGAAGCACCGTTCAAATAGAAATATAGTTTGTAATAAACAAAACTGCAAATTCTAGCTGGATCAGCTCTAACTCCAGTCTCTTCAGCTACAATATATCAATTTTGATATTGATATATCAAAAACTCAAGAGAGGACACAAAACACTGCCTGTGAGAATTATCGGAGAGAAACTGTTTCTGCAAGGAAGGTATAGAAATGTGACATATGGGTTTTATAATCCTAATTCTGCTTTCTCTACTTGTTCCATTAAATCCACGATCTTTATGCTGCTTACCACAGGGAGATATGTGGATTCAGACCTCCCAGGCACTGCCTGGCTCACCTCTCTGCCTGGAATTTGGTAGCATAAGCATAATGCAATCTGCTAAGTCTTCTACAAGGATGACCTGGAGTTAGCTACCTCACTAATACAGGTTTATCTCCATCCACACAGTGTGTATGTACTAAGAATGGACGCACCTTCTGATATCTGTTCCCTTATTTGCAGTTTCTAAAACTACATCCATAAAGCGTTGGGCAGCTCAGGGAAACACACCAGGATGAGGAGGCTCACATTTCAGACTACAGTCTTGCCTTGGCTCTCGGGTACTTGCTTGTTTTTTCACACCATGACCAAAGTAACTTATAAAAGAAAGCATTTAGTTTGAAGGCTTATCATTCCAGAGGTTTAGAGCCCATGGCCATCATGGTTAGGAACACAGCAGCAGGCAGACAGGATGCTGTCTACGCTGGAACAATAGCTGAGAGTTCACATCTGATCCACAAGTACAAGGCATGGAGAGAGGGAGCTCCCTGGGAATGAGATGGGCTTTAGAAACCTCAAAGTCCACACCCAGTGACACACCTCGTCCAACAAAGCCACACTGCCTGATCCTTCCCAAACAGTTCCACCAACCAGGGACCAAGCATCCAAATATATACCCCTATGGGGGAGATTCTCATTCAAACCAATTCTTTCACACAATAAGGGTCTGCAAATTTAACAAGTCACATGTGAACTAAAAGTCCCACTAGAGATGAGCTAGAGAGATTCCCTCAGGGGTCAAGAGTACCAGCTTTTCTCCCAAAGGATCTAGGTTCAGCTCCCAGCACCAACATGGAGGCTCAGAATTATCTATTCAATTCCAGGAAAGCCATCACCCTCTTCTGGCCCTGTGGGTAGTGCATGCATGTAATACATGTACATATATGCATGCAAAATGCTAATATACATAAAGAAATAAAATCTAAAAACAAAAATTTGCATATATTACACACATGTATGTACACATATATATACACATGCATGTATACAAATACATGTGTGGGGTGCATGTGTGTATGTGTGTGTGCACATGTGTGTGTATATGTGTGTGTGCACATGTGTGTATATATGTGTATACATGTGTGTGCATATATGTGTGTGCATGTATGTGTGTGTATATATATATGTGTGTGTGCATATGTGTGTCTGTGAGTGCCTGTGCACATGTGTGTGTACAACATGATCCAAAAATGTAGGTCAGAGGACAACTTTTCTAAGTTGGCTCTCTTCTTCAGCCATGAGACCCCAGAACCAAACTCAAGGTGTTAGCTTTGTAAATATATGCTTTCACCTACTGAGCTACCTTGCTAGCTCAAAATCTCTATTTTCTGTTACAATTTATTTGTATTTGTTATTTATGGGTGTATGTTCTCAGTGTAAGTGCTGGAAACAAACCTTAGTTCCTCTGAATAAACAGGGAGTGCTCCTCACCTCTGTGTCTTCCCTCTAGTCCTACAAAATCCATTTAAAATGGAGGTCTCACCTCCAGGCATATCTGGTCAAGAAGAAGGAATTTTGGGGAAAAAGCAAAACAAACGGAAACCAAAGCAACATGAAAATGGTACAGGCACAGCAAATGAGAAGAACAGAGATGCCTGGGTTACTGGCATCAATAAGATGGTCTGAATGAGAATGGCCCGCATAGGTTCATATATCTGCATGTTTAGTAACCAGTTACTGGAACTATTTGGGAAGGATTAGGAGGCGTGGCCTTGTTGGAGGAGGTGTGTCATTCCTAGTAAGCTTTAAGGTTTTAAAAGCCCATGTCGTAGTTGGGTTATATTGCTGTGCAGAGACCCCAAGACCACAGGAACTCCTATAAAGGAAAACATTTAATACGGGCTGCCTCACAGTTCAGAGGTTTAATCCATTACCATATGGCAAGAAGCATGGCTACATGCAGGAAAACATGATGCTGGAGAAGGACTTTTACACCTGGATCTGCAGGAAACAGAAGGAGAAAGGAGAGACACTGGGCCTGGCTTGAGCACCTGAAACCACAAAGCCCAACCCCATTGACACACTTCCTCCAGCAAGGCCACACCTCTAAATAGTGCCACTACCCATGGGCCTATGGGGGCCACTGTCCTCCAAACTACCACTGGTCCAGCAAGACCAGTCTCTGTCTGCTGCCTGCTGGTTAGGGTGTAAATTCTCTGCTCCTGCTCCTGTACCATGGCCTGCTTGCTCCCATGATGATCATCGACTAACCCTCCAAAACTATAAGCAAGCCCCCAATGAGATGCTCTCTTTTATAAGTTGCCTTGGTCATGGTGTCTCTTCACAGCAATGGAACAGTAACCATGACAGCATCCTAGCGAGAGAGCAAGATGGCTGGCAAAGATGTGGCTGAGGGAGGCACAACCTTCCAGGGGTGCTCTTGAGCTCTCTGCCAAAGAAATGTTCAGTGAAGGAAGAAAGCAGGTCTAAGATCGGTTGTCTCCACAGTAGCATCAGACTGCCCTTGGGCTTGCAAGGCCAGCCACACTCTCTCTCCAGTCCTCCACCAATGACTGAACACAGACAAGTTATGATCCCCTCATTTCTGTCAGCATTAGGTTTGTTCCAACAAGGTGGCTTTTGCCCAGCCCTACCACAAGGCAGCTAAGGTGCAGTCACACCTTCACTGTGGTCTGAGGCTTTCCCAGCCCTTCTATCCACAGGCATACTTGTGCTTCCACAGGAAGACAATGTGGACTGTGTGGGCAGAACCAGGCCAGCCTGCTTCTTTCCCAGGTATCCCTCAACAGACAATGGCGCTCAACAGGAATAATGGAAGGTACTTTGTAAAAGTGCTTGATAAAAAGATGGCAGGGCAAAGAGAAACAGGTATGAAGCTAACTCTTGGGATTGTGGCTGAAGCATCAAATATAGGAACACAGAACAGAGTTATGGATTTAGGAAGGACACCCTGCATTCACTTGGGGACAACGTTAAGGATGCAGTAATGCTGAGGAATGCTAATTCCTCTAATCTAGGGACCTTGGGGGAGCTAAGAGCTAGCAGTCTGAGCTGCAGATAAGAATTCCATGAATTTCTTTGATGAAACTGCCTTTTTATGATACTGATTTTACCACTTCAGTAGGAAAGCCACAGAGGTGGCTGACAGAGCATGTGGGCTTCAGACTTTAGCTTTAGTATCAGCTTTGGTACCCACTGAAGCATTTCTGGAATGGTCACACATTTCAGCTCACAATCTGGATCAAGGGACAGTGTTCCCCTTCTGACAGCGAGGCCGCTACAAAGTCCAGTGATGACAATATCATCAACTCAGGAGAAATGTTTGTTTTGGAGTCTTTTACCAATTGGTTAATATCCATGAACTCCAAGCAATACCAATCCCTTCTTCGCATGCACACAAAGCACAGGAAAGGGAAGATCCTAAAGGCACCTGAAGTGGAAGCTTCTAGTTTCTTTGGAAAGTCAGTTATGTCGAATGATGTTTTCCTGGGGCACCCAGGGGAAAAGATGTTTTGCTATCACAGACATGTAAAAGGATGTATTATGTTCAGAAGGAATATAAATATGACCCCATAGAGAGTGGAGTTTAAGCATTGGTTCACTTTGCTACATACGTCATATTCTTTGCTTACGACACACATGTATTGGTTCGCCTTACATAGCATCATTGAGCTCTACTTGTGGTTAACACCACCATTGAGAGAAACTCACCAAAGAACTGCTTGTGAGGTTCCTGGGCTTCTTGTGGTGTCTGCCTACCTAAAGAACTGGTCTATAGCTGCTGAATCATATTTGGTGTTTGCTACGGGACTGAACTGCTGACAAGATTGAGCTCCCCCCAACCCCTCCCAAAGAACTACTGCTAAACAGGTCCACGTCCCCAGTATCCTAATAACTTTTCTCTTCCACTGCCTCTGCTGGGTGGTGAGTAAGAGGAGAGGTTGAATATTTATTACAATAGGCTGCAAAAAATGTATGACTACAGGCACTGTCACAAGACTTTTAACACTGGGTAGCATGTTGCACCCAAGGACATCTGCACTCAACAGAGCACCACAGGGATGCTGCTTTCAACCAGCTTGATCCAGAAGAAGAAAAAACAGCCCTTCCCGTGGCATCCAGATGGGAGACCCTTCCCAAGCAGTACCCTGCTCCAGTGGAAACAACTGCCGGGAGCTTGAGAAGAACACCATTGTGTGTCCTCACCAAGAGAGCACATGCGTAAAATAAACTGCTTTTGTAGATTTTTATTCCTCTTCCTCATAGAAAGAAAAGAGTGCATCAGCAGAATAGTTCAGCCAGTAAAGGCTCTTGCTATACTAGCCTGATGATGTGAGCTCAATACCTGGGACCCATGGAAAGGTTGGGGAAGAGAAATGACTCCATAGAGCTGTTGTCTAACCTCCCCATGTGTGCCTTAGCACCTATGCTGAGAGACAGAGACACACAGAGAGAGACAGACAGAGACAGAGAGGAAGAGGAGGAGGAGGAGGAGGAGGAGGAGGAG
>NC_034598.1:36037937-36045437 GCF_900095145.1 Mus pahari
GAGGGAGGGAGGGAGGGAGGGAGGAAGGAAATTTTAAGTTGTGGAGCAACTTACCTCAAATTAAGGTAAGTATACTTCAGCCTATCACCATTTTTTAAACATGATATTTTTATTAATTCCTTGAAAATCTCATGTAATATGTTTTGATTATAGTCACTGCTGAGTCCTCCTAAGAACTCCTCTCAGAGTCAACCCAGGCCCCCTTCCAACTTCACAATAGATAGATATAGATACAGATACAGACAGAGATACCGATATGTATCACCATTGTTCATACACTCATGGGTATGAGGCCATCCACCCAAGCGTGGTCTCCCTGCCAGAAGCCACACCCTTAATGAAAATTGGCTCCACCCATTCCAGAAGTTATCAGTTATCAATGTTGGCTGGATTGACCTTGTGCAGATCTTGTACAGGCAACCAGAGTTGCTCTGAGTTCATGACCATTTCCAGAGATGATGTTTGACTCTGGTCCTTTCTGACCTCTGCCTATTACAGTTTTTCAATCCCCTCTTCTGGAATGTTTCCTGAGCCTTTGGAGGAGGGGTATGGTCCTGTCTTCGTCAGGGTTTCTATTCCTGCAAAAACATCATGACCAAGAATCAAGTTGGGGAGGAAAGGGTTTATTCAGCTTATACTTCCACATGGTTGTTCATCACCAAAGGAAGTCAGGACTGGAACTCAAGCAGGTCAGGAAGCTGGAGCTGATGCAGAGACCATGGAGGGATGTTCCTTACTGGCTTGCTTCCCCTGGCTTGCTCAGCTTGGTTTCTTATAGAACCCAAGACTACCAGCCCAGGGATGGCACCACCTACAAGGGGCCCTCCCCACTTGATCACTAATTGAGAAAATGCCCCACAGCTGGATCTCACCTGAAGCTCCTTTCTCTGTGATAACTCCAGCTTGTGTGGAGTTGACACACAAAACCAGCCAGGACAGGTTCATATGCCCTATTTTTGGCTGAGGACTCGACAGGTACTATCCCTTGCACTATGACCAGTCAGCCTCACATGGTTGTTTCATTTACCTTTTCAAGAAAGGCCACTTCGATTTATTCTCCCAGAGAACTGGAGTTTCCATGGCCCTAGGGAGGGAATACAGTCTTCCCTAGGTCTGCTTGACAGACAGAGAAACCAGCCCCACTGGCAGATGTGGAAAAGACCCATGCCTGGATCAGCTGCCCTCTCATTATAGACCACAGAGGACTCTCCCTTCCCAAAATGCTCATTTAATACATAGACAAAGAAAATGATTTCTTCATGTGCCAAAAGGTCAAGTTGTACCCAACACCGCAATAAACTTGGCAACAAATTCCCTCAGAAAAGAAGTTTTTCTTAGTGGGAAAAAAATGGGCCATTTGTCTCTTTGTTGAGAATTTTTCAATTTGGTGGGGTTTTTTTTCCAGCTAATATAAAGTTACCACCAATTTCCTGAAAATCCAAACATGATTTTGAAACCCTGAAATTATGTTGACAAAGAAATATTACCAGTTCATTTTAGC
Source organism: Mus pahari (assembly GCF_900095145.1). Taxonomy (NCBI): domain Eukaryota; kingdom Metazoa; phylum Chordata; class Mammalia; order Rodentia; family Muridae; genus Mus; species Mus pahari. The sequence goes on from NC_034598.1 coordinate 36,039,439, forward strand.
ATCAGGATAAAGTGAGAAAAATATTTTATCAAGATTCCCAGACCGAGAGTCCTCTTTTGCCCAATTCTCACATTGGGAAGGGAGAGGCAAAATGGTTATGGGTCTATATGCATGCCTGGACACATGAGGGGCTGTATTTAAAACAAAAATAAACTCAGCTATGTCGGCGTTGCAGGAGTTTGGAGCCAAAGACCACAGCTAAGACACGCCAACAATCTTATGCTAACCAGAAAGGGCTTTCCAACGTTCCCAGAATGAACGTTTTTATCATAATGATCATAGGCTCCAATTTAAGTAGCCTCTGGCACCTGAGGAGAAACAGTGACCTAGAAAGCCCTGGCAGGCTAGCAGGTCACAGAGAGCGGTCACTACCCATTAGTGGCTGAGGGTCAGAGTCGGGGTGGCAGAGGTGTAATTAAGCATAGCCCTGGCTTGCATGTTATCATCATCCTGTTTATCCAGACTCTTGCGTGGATTAGTGTCAACGGTCAAGGGTTTTTCACATGATGAAGGGTAGGTTACACAATCTAGGGCCATAGAAAACTATCTCCTACAATGTGCCAGCTACTGTACGAAGGCCTGACCGAGGGAGGCTTCCATAGCTGCCCAGGAGAGACATCCTCATGACACTGACTGAACAAAAAGTCTCTTGAAAAGAAAGACAAACGCCTCTGGAAAACCAAGGCCAGCCATACATAAATGTGGCAAGTGGCACCGATATCTGCGACAACCTGTCTGCAACAGCTGGCTGCTTAGCTTGTGATTTTTAGGTGGTGATATCAGAAGGTAGGAACACAGGCCAACAAGAGAACAGCCATTCTAACTGTGTCCTCAGGGACAGGCCCAGCTGATGGTGTCGGTGATGACGCCTGGAGGTGGGAGGGGCTGAGTTCTGTCCCAGCACCCACACTAGTCAGCTCACAAACCATCAGTAACTAGCTCCTGGTGATCCAATGGCCTCTTAGTGCCTCTGGAGGCATCTGTACAGATGTGGCACTTGTGCATACACACACACACATACATACACACATACACACATACATATACACACATACACACACATACATGCACACACACACATACACACACATATATACACACATACACACATACATACACACACACTGCCCTCACATGCACACAGAATAACATACACATAAAAAATTTTTAAAAAATCATTTTTAAGTAGCCACTCACTGATATTGCTCAGTCTGCTGCTAAACTAATTTAATCTAGTTTTAAAGGCATTTTTTAATGTAAATTCTGGTTCCTCTTCATAGGAACTTTGCTAAGAATCTTTTTATTGTCCTAGAGTATGAAAATCATTTCTGAACTTACCTGTTTAAGAACTTTAGATCTATAGGGCTAGAGAGATTTCTCAGTAGCTAAGAGTACTGGCTGCCCTTCTAAAGGACCTGGCTACTTTTCCTAGCACCCACAGGGCATCTCACAATGGCCTATTAACTCCAGTTCCAGGGGATCTGATGCCTTCTTTTGGCCTCCACAGGCATCAGACATGCATGTGGTACACAGATATGCATGCAAAACCAAAACAAACAACAAAAAGTAACTCATGTAGAAAACAAATCATTGAAAAATGAAAAAATAAATTTTAGATAGGTAGATATTCAGCATTTTCAAAGAGAGGCAAACACACAAAAACTGAAACAGGAGGTGAGAGAGAGAGAGAGAGAGAGAGAGAGAGAGAGAGAGAGAGAGAGAGAGAGAACACTTCAATCACATATATATTAAATTCTTACTCTCCTACCAGAAATTCCCCCTTTTTTCAGCAAAAATTCAGTTGGTCTTGTACTGAAATCCAGCATCTTTAAGATGGAGTCAGAGAGGTCAGGGCTGCTGTCATTTTTACCAGATGCATACCTTTCTTTCTTCCCCCACCCACACACTCCCTCCTCCTCCCCCTCCCGGCCTCAAGAGTCTGCCAAGTTCTAAGAGGCTAACGTTTCATCCTGCACAACAACCTTCTGAGGTCAGCCCTCCTGTAGAGCAACCATGTCCACCGAGATAGTTCCCGTGATCTCAGTTACACATCCCGAAGAAGGTGTATCTTTAACGTCTTCACACCAAGAAGGCCAATTACATTCACCCGAGAGGCGGAAAGCAACTGCATGATTATTAGTCGCCTACAATGATAAGGCTGAAGAGCTGACTTTTATTGGTGCCTACCAAGTGCAGTGAAGAACATCATCTGAGGATATCAGAAAGATTCCATGAGTAAGGTGCTCAACAGGGGGCTGGAGCAATGGCTCATGGGCAAAGCGCTTGTGGTGCAAACATGAAGACCTGTGCTGGAACCCTAGAACCCATGCAAAGCCACACATAGGGGTCTGTAATATCAGTGACAGGGGCGGTATGATACAGTTAGAAGCCAAGACAGGAGGATCCCTGAAGTCAGCCTTGAGCGTACAGATACAGATATCCATTCCCTTCCTTTAGTGTTTGGCCTGCGTGCGTGTATGTGTGCCTCATGCATGCACAGTGTCTGTGGAGGTCAGAAGAGGGTGCTAGATCCGGAGACTAGACTTACAGATGGCTGTGAGCCACCCTGTGCATGCTGGGAATTGAACCCTGGTAAAGCACCCAGTGGACTAAACTGCTGAGCCATCTCCTGCTCCGACCCCTCGTAATTTCTATTTTTGACTTCTCTCATTCAAAGCTGCAAAACCTTCGATTTCCTGGGGGAGGGAAAATGTATGCAGGGCACTGAAAGGTCTACTCATTAAAACGATTACACAAGAGACACATTCTAATCCCTCGGGGCTATAAGAAAGATAACATAGGAATGTTTTTTTTAAAAAATGGCATTAACAAATAGCAGAGCTAGGGGAAGGACTGAAGGAGCTGAAGGGGACTGCAACCCCATAGGAAGAACAACAATATCAACCATGCAGAGCTCCCAGGGATTAAACCACCAACCAAAGGATACACATGGAGGGACTCATGGCTCCAACTGCACACGTAGCAGAGAATGGCCTTGTCAGACATCAATGGAAGGGGAGGCCCTTGGTCCTGTGGAGGCTTGATGCCCCAGCGTAGAGGGATGCTAGAGAGGTAAGGTGGGAGTGGGTGGGAGGGTGGGGGAGCACTGTCATAGAGGCAGGGGGAGGGGGTTAGGATAGGTGGTTTGCCAAGGGGAAACTAGGATGGGGGGCAACATTTGAAATGTAAATAAATAAAATAACCAATAAAAAAAAAATATGAAAGTGGGTTTTGCCGCCCTCTAAGAATAAAGGGCATCTCAATGTACCAAACTCCCCGTGAAGTTAGCTGTATCAGAAAAATAATGAGGCAAGTTATTGTTTCTATCTTATTAAAAAATGGGGGGAAGGGGGCTCTGTTATGTAAAGCGTTATGTTGAGGGTGTGTTATCGCTTTATAGCTAAGGGTAAATGACTACTCAAGCTAAGCCACTGTCCTGGAATGGAGGGACATCTCAGACAGGGGGGATAAAGAACACTCAGTGGGACTCCAAGTGATCTTGTGCATGGCTTTGCAGTAACCCAGCCCATAGCCTTTGATGTCCTAGGGCTGAAAACAGTAACCTAGATGTTCTTGGCTGCAGGCAGACAGGCAGGAGGATCCAGAGAGAGGTCAGATCACACCTAATTGCTTAAGTATCTTGTGTTTCAAATACAACAACAACGACAACAACACAGGTGCCCAAGACACACAAAAATTCTTTGTTTTTTTTTTCACTGTAAGAAATACCTTTTAAAAAATAAAAATAAATAAAAATTTAATAAGAGAAATATCTTGTTTTTCTCTTTGTAAAGAACCCTGAGATGGTGTGACTACACATTACATAAGTCATAAGTTATGAAGTCCCTAGATTATGCAACCCTTCAGAACCATGGCCATATTCATTGTCTTCAGCTGATAATGTTAAGTCCCCCCGGGAAGCATGCATAAGTTATGAGGTGTTTGCGCTTGGAACATCTGGAAACTGGCTTACTGAGCGCTGGCAGGCAGTTATATAAGACGTCCTTCCATTCATGGGACTGTGAATCCAGGAATGTGAGCTTGCCTGCTCCTGTCTTAAAGTCACATACGACATCTTAAACGATAGCCACGGCAATACGGTTTCCAGCTTACTGGATTCTAAGTCATCGGTGAGTTTTGCTTTACCTGTTCAAAGGAGTATGATTGATTTAGTCAAACTCTCCTGATGATGCTGGACACTGCTCAGTTGTAGACTATGCACCAGGGACCTACAGACATAGTCATCACTTGGACTTCTACACACACACACACACCCTCTCCTCCACATCTATGGTGACATGGATGCCCTAGGCCACGGAGGCAAAGGGTCTGCCTTGCTCACTAATGTGTGATCAGAGAAGTCAGAAAGAGCCCAGTTGTCCTCAGAAATGCAGCTACGAATTCACGGGGCTTCAGCTGTCGGTTCAACTCCATTTGGCGAGGTTTGTCCTTGCTGTCCTTTCCGGAAACAATGGTTCAGAGCCATCTGCAGTTCCCTCAAGTCCCCAAACATCCTCTACTAGATGCCTGTCACTTCTTAAGTAGATTGAAGATTCTCTTCTCTACCTCAAATCTAAAATGTTCTTCCTACCCTCCCCCTACTTTTCAAACTCAGGGGAATAAATCACACCCGTTTCATTAGCCAAGGACCTGATACAGACCAAACATTTCATTCAGACTCACATCTGGCAGAATCGGTGGCTTTAGTCATGAGATGTGTGACCATACCTAACAGAAGGGTTACTGAAGTTGCTCTATGTCCCAAGCAGAGGGCACATGTCAGCTGAAGGGCTCAGCATGTGCCGGTGCCTCTACTTCAATACCAGTTACCTTATCTTCACACCTGGAACTCTTTCAAAGTGCACTTCTCCTCTGCAGGCTCTCAGTCTAGACACACACCCAGATAACTCTCGCTTCTTCCAGAAAAGCAGACCAAGATCATAAAATAAAAATACACCCACCTCACATCAACACCCTGTGTCGACTCTGTCCCACCTACTACCATGTTTGTCACTGGAGCCTTTGAACACGAGCTGAACTGAACTATTTTCTTTATCACAAGGGCCCTTCAAGATCCTGTTCTCTTGAAAGCCTCTCTCTGAGGCTCGTGAAACTTAATTTTACTTCCTTACAATGTTCCTATGGACAATGGAGATCAATGCTTTCTGACAAAAAAAAAAAAAAAAAAGGTTCTAAAAACAACAGTTAAACATATCGATCATTTAATTCATGTGACTGATGGTGGTGGCATACATGAACTCTTTAACCAAAATATATTTAAGTGTAATCTCATTTCAGTTGAATTAAGAAGAGTCTGACAGACTTTGGAGCCAGAGGGCAGGGGAAATTGGCGTGCTCTTCTTGTCTAAAATGAGGTCTAATATAGGATGCCAGACAAACAAAAACTAAGGCCTCACCTCCTAGGATGACCACCCCCGCATGGCTGCCTTTCGAGGCTGGATGTCAGGTCTTAAGACTGAGCGCCTGAGGTAGGATTGCTCATGGAAACTGGATGAGTTCACTGGAGCTTTCAGTCAAAAGCACTCTTCTTGCCATTATCTCTAGGACTCACATCCAACAATGAGTTTCCAAGAGACCAGGATGTTAATGTCACCACCGGGCCAGAACAGCAAAATGAGAGGAATCAAATGTTTATTACCATCAAGTAACTTCTTCGGATTCCCCATGGAACACACTTAAGAACTAGATCGCTAGAAACGGAAATACTTCCCTAACTTGGCCCAGATCGCTCATCATGACATTCAGGAGAGTTGACAGGCGTGATCTGATGGCTGGTCCCTCCCGCCCCTAGACCTCCATGATTGATCATCAGTGATGGCTATTCTGATGGGAGCCATGTCCAAATGGCCAACGACTTGGGAACTCTGAGCCACCTGGGCGACACCCAGGGACGAAGGCTCAGGAACTCTGGCTGCTCACACGCTGATGAGGTTTCTCCCGGAATGCTGAAGTCAGGGCTTTTAGACTCTTTCTCTCTT
>NC_034598.1:36047937-36051463 GCF_900095145.1 Mus pahari
AATTGCTTACACTCTCAACAGAAAGAAACAAGAGCCAGAAATGCTAAGGAAACCTCATCTGAGTAGAAAAACCATTGAGAAAGAGGCAAAAGGAAGAAACCACTATCATAGGGGAAGGGTATGATCAACGGGCCAGGAGGAAGGATGGACGGCGCTCAGCAGACCATGAACATTCCATGAACACGTGGACAGTGCTTGGCCATTCTACTCATTAAGGGGGTCACGGCTAATCCTGGTTGTCTGTCAGCTTGACCACATCTGGAATGCACTACAATCCAGAAATGGAGAGCACACCTGTGATCCAGGTCTTGAGGCTTACATACATGACACAAGTTCCTGACCTAGATCTTGACATGGAGATCTTGAGGAATGGTGGCCATGAAAACCTTAGGCCCAGGCAAGGTCGTACACACCTTTAATTCCAGGAGACTGAGGCAAGGAGATCTCTGAGTTCAAAGTCATCTTGGGACAAAGCAATTTTAGATCCAGGTGTGGTGGTACTGACCTTTAACCTAGGCCACACCTTCTGCTGGAGACCTATAGAGGGACATTGGAAGAAGGGAGACTCACTCTTCTTCACCTGCTTGCACTTACTTGCCAGCACATCTCTTAGAACCTACTTCTGCAGAAGACCAGCTGAAACAACTAGCCTCGTGGGATTGAGCAACCACTAGATTCTTGGACTTCCCGTTTCCGGTTGACCATTGTCGGGTTAATTGGACTACAGACTGTAAGTCATCACTATAAATCCCTTAATACATAAAGAGACATTCCGTAAGTTCTGTGGCTCTAGAGAACCCTAAGATGAAGAAGGAAAAGACAGCAATAACAGCGCTTTTCAATGGGCATCAGAGGCTGGCCAAGAGCCAAGGAGCTGTCTCTCCCATCCAGAACTCAGTTCCACATGGTGGAACAGCAACTTGGAAGAAGGGATAAAAAAAAATCTGGAAAACATTGGAGTTGCTCACATCCTGTGGCCTAGGAATTCTACTTGTGAAACTTCGGGGAATCTGAAAACACACATACACAGACAGATCACTCTGACTGTAGAAGAACTCAAACTCTCAGCCGGCTAGCCATGAGACAGATTCCCCGAGTTAACAGTATTACCTAGCCATCCCTTACACACACACAGTGGCATTCCAAACAGTTACAAAAATAAAAGGCTATTTGTATCCACGACCAGGAAGATCTCCACGTAGTAGTCTTCTCAGAAAATCTGATTGTAAAACTATGCATAGAATGAGCCTATCTTCAAACAACAGAAAGACACAATGTCTGTGTAAACCAAGCAATCAAAGCCACACATATGGGGCTGTGATCTTCATTTTTTACTTCAGGCAGAAATTATTTTGCTTTGAGAGTAATTTCTGGCAACAAGGATAGAAAGGGAACATACCTCCTCATTCTTGAAATCTCTTTAATATCATTTGATAAGAATGTCTCTCCCTATCCAGGACTGTATAAAAACTGGAGCAATGGGCCACTAGTCATTCTGTAATGGCTCCAAAGGGGCCACTGGGTAGAAAGTAGATGCCACCATGATTTATGATCTTCAGCTAATGAGCAACGCCACATGACAGCTCAGTACTGTCAGCGACTGCAAAAGCCCTTCATGGGAATAATTTAATTGCTACTGACAGGCCTAATAGATGTCACTACAATCTGTCCCAGCAGTGCCATGACTGATGGAGCAGAGGGAGAACTGGGAAAGGTCCACACAGGATTTGGGAAGCCATTGAAGCTGGGTGCCCATTTCCAGTCCATGACAACCAGCATCAGCAGCCCTGTGACACTGAATAATGATGATCAGAAACCTGCAGGTTTGCCACTTATCAGAGAGACATGTGTCAGTAGGGAATGGAAGACAACAGGCATAAAACCAAAGGACAGAAAGTCTGTCCCAAAGCTCTGCAGCCAAAGGCATGAAGTATGAAACAAATGGAGAGGACATAAGTGGGTGCCTTTGCACAGGTACCCATGGAATTCAAACTTAATCACAAGGTGGCTTCTAAAATACACTGTTCATGCAATACAAAATATATGAACTTCAGTAACTTCTCACCATGAGCAAGCTGCATCTTCTTGCATCAGTTATTAGTACACACACACAAACACCCACACATGCATATCCACAACATACACATACATATACACAATCATACACATACACTCACATGCACATGCACTCACACATATGCATACACAAACGTGAACAGACATATACACACATATGCACACACATACACACACACATCACATACACAACCATACATATACACACATGCATGCACACCTCATACACATGCACACAAACATGTTTATACATAGACATGCATACACACATATACACACAACATACATACATACACTCATACACATAGACTCACATGCACACCACACATATGCATACACACAGAAACATGAACACGCATATACATACATATACACACACATGCACATATACAACCATACTTACACACACATGCATGCACACACAGACTCCTACACACACACACAGTGGCACTAGTAATATTCTGTCACACAGGTTCTGTAAAGACACCAAAATCTCCTTCTAAGGGAATATTGCACAGTTCTAACAAGAAATCGAGTGCTCAATCCATGAGAAGACACCAAGGAACAGCTATAGGCAACCTGCTAAGTGGGGACAATCAGTGAAATCAAATGCAGTAGATGAGTGGCGGATATGCCTTAGTACTTAAAAAAAAAGCCACAAAAGCCCACAGAGGGCATATAAGTGTATATTACCAAGAAAAGGAAGTCTCTAAAGACTGGCTCTCATTTAGCCATGTGCATTTGAAGTTTCTCAGCTGCTTTGGTGTTTAGTAGCTCATGTCCTTTTAGTTGCCAGCTCCACGGTACATGGCTATATCCATCTAGTCACCTCTTGGAGGATATCTTGGTGCTAAGTTTTGAGAACCATGAACAAAGTCCCCATAAATATATATGTGCGGGTTTTCTCTGGACGTGAGGTTTTATTTATTGATTGATTCACTTGGCCACACCAGAAAGTGTGATCTCTGAATCATTTTGGAAAGGTTCTGTTTAGCGTGAAACTGTCTTCCAGTGTCCTTACCATCCTGTAGCCCACCACTTATGCATCAGAGTTCCAGTTGCTACACTGTATCTACATCATTTGCTCCTGGGCAGAGTCATTCTAACAGGCTTGAAGTGGGATTTCATTTAACATACCATTCCCCAGAGACCTAGATGGCTAGCCTCTTGCCATCAGTTTATCTCCCTTGGTAAAGTATCTATTTGGATCCTTTGAGCACATTCTAAGCTGTTTGCCTGGTTACAGTTGATGTTTAAGGGTTCATCTTGTATTATCAGGTATGCCTTTTATAGCTATGTCTCCCCCATACACCTCTGGATTGTCCTGTCCCTACTTCCCCATTTCTTTCTTTTTTTTTTTTTTTTTAGAGATGTATTTATTTATTATATTTAAGTACACTGTAGCTGTCTTCAGACACTCCAGAAGAGGGTGTCAGATCTTGTTACAGAT
>NC_034598.1:36051948-36064448 GCF_900095145.1 Mus pahari
GGAGGAGGAGGAGGAGGAGGAGGAGGAGGAGGAGGAGGGAAAGGGGAGAAAGATTGAGAGATAGAGGGAGACCCAGGGAGAGAGAGATTATTCACCAAAGCTACTGAGAACATTGGCTGCCACTCAAACAGAAAAGGCACCATTCTAAACCATGGTTCAAGTCTCATGTACATCAGGGGTCCCTGTGTCAGCATGATCAAATGTGAGCTGAGGGCTCACTATGCAACAGAAGCAAAACAATGAGGCCTGACTATGTGCTAGAACTCAACCTGCGTGTTCTTGACCTCTAGAGAATGAAATCCCAACCAAGCCTACAGCTTTTCCTTGTCACATGCATACGCAACGTTATAATCTAATAATACATATGTGCACACACACAACATTATAATCTAATAATATACATGTGCATACACCCAGTGACAGATGGGGCGAAAAGTTTCATCAAATAGTGTCCTCGAAATCTTTCCTAACTCATCCTGGCAATGTTACAACTTTTTGACACCCAAGCAAGAGACACACTCACTGATGGGAACACTTTGGTTCCCCCATACGGGGCCATGTTTCTCTTTCCTCTGAACCCTGAAGCACTAGCTGGCCAGCCATATACATCCCCTTAGATGCTCTCCCCAGGAAACAGTAACGAGTGTGTGGCTTTTCCTCATGTGAAGACGACCTGTCAGATACCCATTTGCTCTTAGAGGATGCAACCAAAAATAATAAAATCTCAGGGAAATGTTGGCGATGCTCGTGTTTCTCTTGGGAGGAAAAGAAGAGCCAGATGTGATTCTATTCACTTCCAAGCCAGGACACGCACCCAGCAATCCAGAGAATGCCTAGTGTCCTTGCTGGTCCTGTGGGGCATCCAATTGTAAACTGTGACTGAAGTGACCCCTGGAGAGACTAGTGCCTGTCACTTTGTCTAACTCTGGAATGAAGTTCCATCAATGCTGACCCCAGAGTTACTTGGAATTGTACGCAAAAACTTTAATATTGACCCCCATTTACCTTCACTAGTCTACAAAGAGATTGATGAACCCATTAAAAGCAAAGAGAAGACTGTAAGAAAAATATTTACCTAATTTAAGAGGCAGAGCCATCCAATTTGAGTATGCAGTACAGTCGTCCCCGTGTGATAAGTTCTCATTACTAACCACTTTTATCTCTGTGTTAGGGCCGATCTAGCCAGAATTCCATTTGGAAAAGCAAACTTGTTCAAAATGCTATTCATATTTTAATGAAGTTTCCTTAACTTAAAATAGGCCCTAGCTCAGAAAAGCACACTCAGAGACTGAAAAGACTGCCTGAAGTTATTCCAGGTTAGTAAAACTTTATAGTTTTAAACACTTTAATCCTTAAATACCGGTTTCGCTAGCACAGACCTCAAGCTTTTTCTATGTAAACTCCTTGGCTTCAAGAGCTCCAGTTTTATATGCTCCCACACAAAATAAATTCATAGAGGAGAGAAGAAACATGAAGTATTTATTTGTCTTAGTTGTAACTCCCCTGAAGAGAATCCTGGAGTCACAGATGCAGAGGCCTGTTGCTGGAATCTTAAATTCTCAATTCCTTCTGTCTTAAATGAACCTCCTGCCTTCCAATAACCCAAACACTCTGGAGAATAGCTATAAAGATTCGTTATTCCTCCGTCTACACGCGTGCATGCATGTGAGTGCACATGGGTGCACACATATGTACATGCAGGCAAACACACACAAATACACGGGCACAGAGTGTGTTCTGCCTGTCTGTGTGCACTTCTATAAAATATCATGAAGAAAATAACTTGGCTGATGTATTTCTTACTCTGTTCTACCAAGCATTTGCTCAGAGGGGAAAGGAAGAAGGAGGAGGAAGAAGAATGAGAAGATGGGGGGGGGGAGGAGAAGACAAACACCAGATGTTCTTTTGCTCAGAGTGCAAGAAACACGCAGAGAGCTCTGGGTTATCTTCACTGCAAATGTCTCCTGACCATGAAGATTGACAGAAGTATCTTCTGCCGTAGTGCGGCTCTTAGGACGCCAGGACAGACAGCATATGGTGCTTGAGGGTGGGCTTCTCTTGTCATCAGCTGTGGCTGCCCCTACCCCTGGTACCTGACTCCAATCATACTTCTCTCTGAGGTGGTGAATTTTCATTTCCCAAACTCTCCGACCCTTTAACAACCACCATAGGAACATGTCAATATACAAATCCCCAGCCCGCCTCTGCCTGGGTCACCACCTCAGAACTATTGAGAACTTTCTAGAGAAGAATCTAATTTTTTCTAACTGAAGTAAACTCAGGCTCTGGCTTTCTGCCTGTGTGCCAGGCAGTAACCACCAACGCCTGTGCCAAGGCGGGCTGCACAGGCACCCGGGCAGCCCTTCTGATAAAGCAAACACGAGGGCTTAAAAGATAAGGTTTGAAGAGAGCTACTGGGAGCTAAATTTGGAAAACACAAAACTGGACTCCCGTAACATGGAGGAGGAGGCAGCCAGGAAGAGAGGGGGCTGTGAAAAAAAAAAGAAATGTTTGTGTGGACACAAATATTTAGGCAGAGCACTGGAAAAGCAGACGAAACAAACCCATAGTGGGGTCGTCCCTCAGCACGGCCCAGGGTATCTCCACATCTCTGACCTTCACACCACCGTGAGGCTTAGATTTAATAAATCATCTAGTACATAGCACGGGCCCAGGATACTTTAATCTCTTTCATAACGAGGGCTGGGAATGAGGGAAGGCTTGAAAATGAACAGCGCTCTCTCTCTCTCTCTCTCTCTCTCTCTCTCTCTCTCTCTCTCAACACACAGGGACAGAAGGCAACAGCCCACCAGATGAACAAACAAACTCCCTTCCCAAACCCCTCCTGCTGTTTAATTTTATTAGCTACAGAATAGAGTGGAACTTCATCTCAAAATTAAACCATCTTAAAAGGACAGGGATGTATATGTATATTCCGTTCTATATCAAGAAGGGGGTTGGGAGGATGTTAAGCCAGGAAAGGATCTATCGGCAAATAAAAACAGTAATCGAGCCAACAGATCAGCAACTCCCTCCGAGGCGCACCTCTGACTCTTTCTCTCTTCCACGACCTCTTCTGGCACGTTCCTCTCCTTGTGTGGCATTACGTACCATCAGAGTACTTCTTCAATAACGCAATGTCAAATGAAGTGGGCTAGACCTGAGCCTGCAGAGGCCAATCAGGTGACAACTGACCCAAATGCTCTTGGACTCACCGCTGAAGCTGTTCTATCTGCGAAGCGCGATACATCGCCAGGATGTGTGGCACAGCTGAGCACCCCAAAGAGCCAAGGGTGTCAGTGACAGAAGCCACTCCGAAACCATGACACGATCCTGCTCATCCCCACAGTCCCTAGCTCTCTGAAAGTCCAAGCCACATTTTCAACAACCACAACCGCCACCGCCACCGCCACCGCAACCACAACAACAACAATAATACCAATACCAAATTTATCAACAGTCTCTCATGAAAATGGACGGAAAGATCAACCATGGCTACAAGAATGGGACATTTGGAATCATCCCAAACTATGCTAACATTCATATTTCTTCAGGGTTTCCACTGGGGACTGGTTCAATTTTGTTCTTATTAAGCCAGAAATGCAGTTAATTCCATTTCTTAAGTAAAAACACTCAACAACAGGGAATGGGGCCCCAGGGTATGCTTAAGTTTCAATTTACCCACTTAGTTAACCAGGGATTTTTTTTTTTTTTAAACAGTCAAATAAACAGAAGACAGGTGAGGCACCGGTTTCTTCTATTGCACATTCAGAACAAGACAGCCAGACACATGACAAGGGGACTCAATGAATCAGGACAGAAGCATCTTCTTGAGCATCTTCTTGAACATCGAGCACACGCGCAGCTTACACAAAGACTTGGAACCACACGTGAAAATGAAACCTGTCTGATTCCCACACATTAAAACTAGTGGTCCCAGGCTGGAGAGATGGCTCAGTGGTTAAGAACACTGGTTTCTCTTCTAGAGGTCTGGAGTTCAATTCCCAGCAATCACATAGTGGCTCACAACCATCTGTAATGGGATCCGATGCCCTCTTCTGCTGTGTCTGAGGACAACGACAGTGTATTCACATACATAAAATAAATCTTAAAAAAACAAACAAAAAACAAGCAAACAAAAAAAAAAAACTAGTGGTCCAAATTCCTTGTCACCATGAGCTAAATAAAAACTAATAAGACTGAAGTTTCTATAGGCATGCCTGTCTGTATACTCAGATACACACACACACACACACACACACACACACAAACAAACAAACACACTAAATGCTCTGTAATATTATTTCTATTCTACAAGATGGGAACACAAAGTGAGTCTGAAGGAAATCTATACTAAAACATGAAAGGAAACTGAAACCCTGTGCCGTGTTAAAATGCCACTTAGCAATATAGTCACAGAAGGTAGCACAAGATGACAAACTGAGCAGCAGCGAGATGACAACGGGCAGACAACAAGACAAAAGGGCAGACCACAAGACACAGCTCAGTTTGCAGGAATGCTATATGTTGAACTGTTAGGTGGCATCCATATTATTCTCCTGATAGCTATAGAAATTTGTATTCTTCATTAAATATATACAAGCAGGATTGCTAAAACTATAGTATATTTGAAAAAATACATATACTTACATATATACTATGTATACATATAGAATATATTATATTTCTATATATTATATTCACATACTTACATTTATATAAATATATAATATAAATATTAATATATAAGTACATATAATACACACTCTTAAAACATATACTGGAAAATCACATTTGAGAACACCATAGAATCCTAGGAAAAACAAATAAGACAGTGTTCCCTCCCATCTCTGACCATCTACAGGTAGGCAGTTCTATACCTAAGGCAGGGAAGTGTCTGATCGAAAATGCAGTTCATCCAGTACTGTCATGTAGATGGAAGAGATTCATTTGAGAAAGGAGGAAGCTACAGCTCATTCACGTGGAAGAAGGGCACATTATATAACATCTCATAAATCCAGGCCATGACAAAACAAAACAAAACAAAAAACCCAAAACAAAACAAACAAAAAGCAAAAACAAAGAATAAAAAAAAAACCACCACCAACCAAAAAGAAAAAAAAAAAAAAGCCTCCATCAAGTCTAGACAAGGGACACACATAGGCTACGACCCCCATGTAGAACTGCTATTCTTCACGGCTGCTGATCTGACAGACATCCTTCAGATCACAGGTTACTGTGAAGCCCGTTATGGTAACATTTTTATTTTAATACTATTTTTTAAAACATTTTTTCCTGCTGCCACAAAGCCACCTATTTATTTTAATCATGAAAATCCTCTTCAAATACGGCTATTTGACAAGCACTTGAGGACAAAGGTGAACAGAACTGAGGCTCCAGCAATCCCCGAAGCTCGCTTTTCAAACATACCTACTCCCCGTCCCAAATTTACCTTTCTTGGATTTGGCCCCGATCTTCAGTTTGGACGGCCATGCAATCTGCGTGTTTGTCTCCTCCATGATCTGAGTCAGGGATCAAGAGAAAAATATTGACTCAATTAAGAACTTGTATTTACAGATAAGATTTTCACACGTTCAAAAAAAATTTCTTATTTTCATGTTTCTGGCTTTGTGTTGATACAACACGATGATCTCAGCTTAAAACAATGCAAACATCTTTTTGAAAGCTCGAGGGAGAAGAGGGGTTGTGTTTTCCTAAGCCCTTAATCTACTGAGAGTATCCAAGCCTGTGTTGTTCTCTCCATGATTCCAGAGTTTTAACAGAAACAAGACCTCCAAGTACATGGACAAGTAATTAACCCACCTTGTTGTCAGGACCATCAGAGATACTTTCACTGAATAAAATTCACCCGAGACCATCATCTATATTCTAGACATGACTCTTGTAATACAAAACGATGACTTAAACCATACTAAATGAAGACTTCCTTCCATCCCCCCCAAATGAAACATCTCCTCCCTCCCTCTCTCTCCATTTGTATTTCATTAAAACTGATGAAATGCTTCTAAACACAGCATCCCTTCATAATGCTCCATTTCCCGTCATCCTTCCCATGGGCCAAGATGGTGTTTATGCTATCGCTCCACCCATTCATATATGCAGATAATACCAGCAGAAGGGAGCCTAGCACATAACGTGAGACAGAACAGGCAGCAGGCATCGAAAGTGGAGGTGGCAATGACGAGGCAGAAGCCACAGATGACAGCATGAGCGAAGCCAACAAGCAATCGGAAAGGAATCAGATTCTCCCAAGACGAAACAGTCTTCCTTGCTTGCCAATTCCACAGGGCTGTTCACTTGGGAACACCAACAGAAAACTAACTCTGCAACACACTAAAAGGAGCAGAAAATGCACCAAACGAACACACCAAGCCACTTCTAGATCCAGCAGCAACTGACAGTCAAGAATTACTCAGAGCAAGACCCAGAGCAGACAGACCCAGCAGGGCGAGATGAGACTTATTTACTAATATGGATTTAAAGTTAATTAAACACACAAATGGTGACAACAACTGAACGCACTAAGAACACAACTGACACGACTTTCCTTCTCCGGCTTGTGTACCAGACATGAGAGTAAATGGTTGACGCAGGTCTCCTTCACTCAAGCAGCCGACAGCTCTCAGCAGATGGCTTAAGCTGGCAGCCTACCCATGGGTTCTGTCTGCCGTCCAAGGTGTTAGGGGTTGGGCCAACATCTGAAGATCCAAGAACCTGGCATAGCCATTCTGAGCTCTGATTTTCCGGAAAAGTTGGTGGATTCGGCACAAGGAATTCATGACGGCATTTGGCTGGCACGGGGAACAGTTGCCTGCTGTGCACTGGGCCAGTGGGCCCTCAGATGCTCCTGAGCCCCACAGTGTCCCTGATGCTGAGGTCAAACATCACTTGTATGCTGCCCCTGACTTGTTTGTAGCGCTTACTGGTCACTTGGCCCAGTGTCCACACGGCTGTTTTTCTTGGAAAATATTTCTACTTGAAAGCAAGAAAACAAAAACCAAGCCCCCACTGTCTTTCCTTGGTCTATATAATAATCTGATCCAGAAGAAAGTGGGCGCCCTCACCCTCGCCCTCTAAGCCCTGGTCCCTGCCTGTCTCACCTTTGCTACTGAACTGAGTTGACATCAACATTCATTTGATTAACGATGTTATTGGTTTGGGGGTTTGGTATTGTTTTGGTTTAAGTGGGTTTGTTTGGGGGGGGGATGGTGGTTGGTTTTGTTTCTTGGAGGGTTATTTTTGTTTTTTGCTTATTGTTTTGAGACAAGATCTTACCTACACTGGCCTCAAATATCCAGTCACCATGCCTCAGCCTCCCAACTTCTGGGATTATAGAGTATAGCAATCAAGCCTCACTCACACACACACACACACACANANANATATNNTCTCTCTCTCTCTCTCTCTCTCTCTCTCTCTCTCTCTCTCTCTCTCTCTCTCTCCAGGAGTATTTTTTTAAAAAAATAAAATTAAAAAGGGAGAATGTCTCAGTGGTTAAGAGTACTTGCGGTTCCCACTGAGGGCCTGAGTTCTGTTCCCAGCACCCACATGGCTGCACACAGCCATCTGTAACATCAGTTGCAGGGGATTTGATGCCCTCTGTTGATCTCTGTGGGCACTGCTCAAACAAGGTGCACATATATACACCTAACAGAAAAGCCAATCTTTTTGTCTTTTTTTAAAAAAACATTTCTCTTTGGTTTTGAGATTATGATATAATTACATCATTTCTCCCCTTCTCTTTCTTCTCTCCTATCCTCCCACATATGCCTCCTGGCACTCTTCAAAATTAATGGCCTCATCCAGAGACTGCCCCACCTGGAGATCCATCCTATATACAGTCACCAAACCCAGACACTATTGTGGATGCCAATAAGTGCTTGATCACAGGAGCCTGATATAGCTGTCTCCTGAGAAGCTCAACCAGTGCCTGAAAAATACAGAGGTGGATGCTCTCAGCCAACCATTGGACTGAGCACAGGGTCCCCAATGGAGGAGTTAGAGAAAGGACCCAAGAAGCTGAAGTGATTTGCAGCCCTATAGGAGGAACAACAATATGAACCAACCAGTACCCCCAGAGCTCCCAGGGACTAGACCACCAATCAAAGAAAATATATGGAGGGACCCATGGCTCCAGTCACATATGTAGCAGAGGATGGCCTTGTCAGGCATCAATGGGAGGAGAGGCCCTTGGTCCTGTGAAGGCTCTATGCCCTATTATAGGGGAATGTTAGGACTAGGATTGGGAGTGTGTGGGTTGGTGAGCAGGGGGAGGGGAGAGGGGTTGGGAGGGGTTTCAGAGGGGAAACCAGGAAAGGGGATAACATTTGAAATGTAAACAAAGAAAATATCTAATAAAAAAATTCACGGCCTCTTTTTTTCATTAACTGTTGTAATGTCTATATATGGCTATGTGTGTACATATATTCCTAAGTATAATCACAACAAACCTTTTCAAAAAATAAATGAATTAATGAAAAATACTCTCCTTTTCAACTGCCTCTATTCCAGCTGCCCAGTAGATGTCCCCTCCCTACCTCACCACTTCAGGATCTGGGAATCTACTGGTCTCTCTTCCAAAATGTTCCAGTCCCAGCTCCTTCTCCAACTGAACCTTCACCCATCACCTGCTGAAGTATTCCTCCCATCCTTCTGTCACCGAGTTAGAATCACCCTGACTCATTACTATACTTGGCTTCTCTCTTATCCTGATGTCAAGCAAGTATTCTCTTACCTTCCCCGTTCACAGGTTCAGTCTGAAAGATAGGAATTGTGCTCACTGTCCAAGCACACAGCAAGCACCTATGTAAGTTATTTGTAGTATCTACTGCTTGAGCAGTCACAAGGACTTGATGAAATCCTGATCCAGTAAATGCTTACTGATGCTGACGGCTCTACGGAATCAGCTAGCTGAAAAGGGATGCAGACAGAGTCTGTAATACAGGAGGAGTGCTTAGGGGAGATTCAAAAGGACACGTGGGAGAGCATTAGTCGTCACAAGAGAGGCTTTGAGTCTCAACTTGTGTTGTGAGGAAATATCAGGTCTCCTACCATCTGCATGTATGGATAAGCCCCAAACAGACTTGAAGATGAGGCACAGACCAAGATGTGGAAGCTCATGTGATGGACTGTCGCTTTGGCATTAATAACTCATGACCAGGGAAGAAGCTAGAGCAGGATGGAACAACTTATTTTGCTTCCAGAGTCAGAAGTTTCCCCTCAAGAGTGTATCAGTTAATCGGATAACTTGTCAGTCTCTTCAAGGATGCAGGGTGGGTGTATCCCAGTTAAGTTGGAGTGGGGGACAGCTAGGAGGAGAGGGAGGGTTAGTGGTTCAGGAGGCCCAATCTCCTTAAGCAAGGGGCACAGAAGAGCCATAGAGATGGAGCTAATTCTAGCACAAGAAACAGCTCAAAGGATGTTCATGCAGCAAGCTATGCAAAAAGGTTTTCGAAACAGACCAAAGCGGGGCTGGGAGAGGTGAAGTCGGGAAGATATGGAAAGGAAAGACACCATATGAAGCCCCCCAAGAAGAAAACAACCATCTCCATCTCAGGAGGCAAAAATAGACAATTTCTGAAATGACTTCCAGAAGAAAACAAATGGTTCTAGGTTTTCTTCTGTGGTTGTCTCTGTGACTTCTGCTGTTCTCGTTGCTACGTGCCACACAACCAAAGCCCAGAGAGCAAACTGCTGACTTCATGTCACCTTCTATAAACAGGGGGGGGGTATCCTTTTAAATTATGGGGACTAGGAAGAAAATTGTGGGGCTTTATAGTGGGTGGAGGCACCTACTTCTCTTTAATAAGAGGGTCTTGTGTGTTTCCTAAGGTCGTTTAGCTATTACTAGAAGTCACTTCCCAGAAACCTGCTGTGGGCCTTGGTTCACATGTAAGCCTATGCTCTGTCCACAATGTGCGATATCCATCCATGGACTAATTGGATTAAGTGGCTAATTGTGACCACCCCTCTCCCAGGAGGGTGTTGTCCTCAGCCGGGTGAAAAGTGACCTCAAAGTTGGGAAGTGGCCTAAAAACGCCTCTTGCTTCCTTATGGAAATAAAACTATAAATACCATCGTGTCAACTAAGCTACAGAATGCAGAAGGATACCAAGCCGAAAAAAACCTTGGACAAAAAGAAAACGTCTGTTCTCTGCACCGAAGTGGGGAAAACAACCTGAAAGTGAATTCAAGTAGATTCTGTGCACACATGCACATACCACTTGCATGTGGAGGCCAAAAGTTAGCAGCTAATAAATGCCATGTATCAATCGCCGTCTTTTATTTTTCATGTCCTTTATTTGTGTGCATAGGATGAGGAGGGTGGCAGACACGTTGCGGTGAGTGTCTGGAGGTCTTTCCTTCTATCATCTGTATCCTGGGACTGAATTCAGGTCATCAGACTTGGCCACAAGCACCTCTGCCTGCTAAGATAACTTGCTGGCCCCTCTGCCTTATTTCTTGAGACAGGATCTCTCATTGAGCCTCGAATCCATTGGTGTATGAAGAATTTCTGGCCAATAAAGTCCAAGGATGCTCTTTTCTTCTGTCACAGGCACTGAAGTTATAGATGTAGGCTACTATAGTCAGTCTTCTACTTGGGTGCTGGGGCTTCGAACCCAGGTCCTCAGACTTGAGTGACAGGCACTTTACCAACTGAGCCATCACTGGAGCCCCTAAGAGCTAGGTTCTTAAAATCTTAATATTGTTTATTTTCCATCTTCCTCAAGCCGAAACTCAAAGAATAAACACCACATTGTGAATAGTCTTCTGTAAACTTTCAATCATTCCTTAGGTTATATTTTTGAGACAATGTTTCACTATGTAGCCCAGGCTAGCTTCAAATTCTCCATCCTTCTGCCTCAGTCCCTCAAGTTGTAGGCTCCTGGGATCACGAGTACACAACATCCTGGCCAGCACACCACGAAGATTTAAAGGATATTTTTTCACATTTATTTTAGCTCCTGCATAACATATAGAAGTCTTCTATGTTATGACAACAGAAGAGATTTTGAAAAGGCCCCCTAAAGCAGCCAAGTCCATCCTCTTTCTGACTGGCCACATCTCAGGATGGCTGTAGATACGGCCTGAGGCATCCATAGACGTCCAAAGATTGACACCCAGAATTGCAACATGACCATAAGTAACTTCTTAAGTTTCTGTTAATTAGACTTACTGTGTTTGTGACTTACAGAATATGAATAACCGAGTCACAACTCAATGATTATGCCACTATCACATTTGTTGGGTAGCGGATATTTATACCAAAAAATATTATTGCTAAGACTATCAACCTTCGCTAGGAAGCAACTAAAATATGGAGGGGCATGCTGCGAATATACAAAACGACTTGCCTTCCCTTCTTAATTCATAAAGAGCACTTTTTATTTTACTTTTCTATGAGTACACTATAGCTGTCTTCAGACACCAGAACAAGGTATCAGGTTCCTATTGCAGATGGTTGTGGTGGCTGGGAATTGAACTCAGGACCTCTGGAAGAGTAGTCAGTGCTCTTAACCGCTGAGCCATCTCTCCAGTCCTTCCTTTTCTACTGATTGAGAATTTTATACATCCGTGTGTGTTTTGTGCAGCCCTCCTTCTCCTCTCTCCCATCACCCCCTCCCTCCCTCCCAAGTTCATGTGCTCTCTCATTTAAACCCTCGGGATCCTCTTAGCGCTGCCTATGTGTGCGTGGAGGACCATCTATGGGACCATCTACTGGGTAGCCTTTCAGGTGCTGCATCCCTGAAGAAAAGAGGAAACTGAGCGACCCTTCCCCACCTGCAGTTCCTAAGAGCTCCTCAGCTAGGGCTGGGACTCCACAAGCCCCCCCCCCCCAGCATGGACAGTGTGACACTGCCTGGCTTGACCGTGTATGGATAATGTGCATGCAGTCACAGCTACTATGAGTCCATGTGAATGACAGCCCAGCCATGACCAGCAAATTCTGCCTCAGTGCAGACAGCCAATACTTCTGCCTCTCACGGCCTTTCTGCCTCCTCCTCCACACTGATGGATGAGCCCTGGGGGAAGGGTGTGTGGTGTAGACGTCCCCTGGAGAGATACACACTCCACTCCACTGTCTCTTCTTCTCTGCAAGCTAACCTGTCGTAGGTCTCTGTATTAATCACTATTCAATGAAAAAAAATGTAAAAGGTTCTCTGACAGATGAGGAGAGAGGCAGTTTATTAGCACCGCCACTTAGCAGGATGATGGCAGGATAAGCTACTCCCTAGGTCCTATGGCCTAGTCAGCCATAAGTTTGAGCCCAGTCAACAGTATCAGGGTTGCAAATTAAAATAAATAAATGGTTAAGATTCCATCCCCCAGGAGCTAATGTTTTCGTTTTCTTTACTATAAATATACCTAATAAATATGAAATTATGTATCTCTGTTGGGCTGTAGTTTATGTGGGAGTGAAGAGAGATTTAGGTGGGAAGACATGGTACCACTTACGTTGGCAATTTTTTACCTGTTTG
>NC_034598.1:36066805-36103186 GCF_900095145.1 Mus pahari
AATTCTCGATCTTACACCACAAGCCTTTACAGTTCTATTCAGTAATTTTCCCCCTGTGCCCATATCTTCGAGGCTTTCCCCCACTTTCTCCTCTATAAGTTTCAGTGTCTCTGGTTTTATGTGGAGTTCCTTGATCCACTTAGACTTGACCTGTTTGGGTTAGTTCCTGCCTAGTAGATTTTCCTTCCTCCTCCTCTTCTTATATCATCTATTATTTTACTTTTGAGATTATATCATTTCCTCCCACCAAACCCTCCAACACACCCTCTTCTTTCTCTTAAATTCATGGCCTCTTTTTCAGTAATTGTTGATATATATAGATATCTATATCTATCTATCTATCTATATATATATATATATATACACACATGATGTATGTATATACATGCACACATATATGATATATACATATACATATATACATGTGTAAAACATGTGTATATTATATACACATAATATATACATATGTTTATTATTTATATAGTATATATGGAAATATTGACTGTTTCCCCCACTGTCAGCACTTCGTACGTAGTTGCCTGTAGTTCTCTGTCTGGGGTTGAGGACTGTCGGTCTTTCCCATGCCCATGTCTATGGTTGTCCTTGTTCAGCTCACATTTGGAGGGTCATGTTGGTGAGACTTTATGGCTGTAGCTCTGACATCCTAGGAGACACAATCTCACAGCACGCTCGCTTCCTGGTCCTCTGGTCCTTACAGTTTCCTGCTCTCTCTCAGGAAGTAGTTTTCTGCTCCTCTCTTCAGATTTTAAAAAATGAGATGCATTCTCAGGGATAAAAACTTTCAAGGTTTTTTTTTCTCTCCATCTCCCTCTCTGTCCTCCCTCCCTCCTCCCTTCCTCCTTCCTTCCCTCTACCTTTTTAAGACAAAGCAGCAAGTCAGGAGGGAGATAGGAGTCTAAAAACCATTACTGCACCTGGAGGATCCATTGGCATCTGAGTGCCTGTGGTGAGGTGAGACCTCTTCTAATCTAAACTAAAAAGACTGAGGGACTCTTCCAGGAGAACTTTTTTTTTAAATTCATCTAGCCTGCACACTTGTTATGTTTTCTTAAAAAGTAGAAGACCATAAAATGTTTGACTCTGTATAAACTGTCTGCTGGCAGTGTTTAATATATAATGCTCTAAAAATATCATTTACACTAAGCCGGGATACAGTTACTGAACACCTGGGTGTGTGGAGAGAGAGAGAGAGAGAGAGAGAGAGAGAGAGAGAGAGAGAGAGAGAGAGAGAGACAGGAGAACCTAGAAACTACTAGGTACATTAACTGTCCTGCAAGCCTAGACCATGGAGCTATGGGTCCTGGCTTTGCCTCTAAGTCATCTCCCTGTCATGCCATCTCCTCAGAGGCTAAATTAAAAGGACCNAAAAATATCATTTACACTAAGCCGGGATACAGTTAATGAACACACACACACACACAGAGAGAGAGAGAGAGAGAGAGAGAGAGAGAGAGAGACACTAGAACCTAGAGGCTACTAGGTACATAAACTGACCTGCAAGCCTAGACCATGGAGCTATGGGTCCTGGCTTTGCCTCTAAGTCATCTCCCTGTCATGCCATCTCCTCAGAGGCTAAATTAAAAGGACCCAACCAACACTGAAAGGCAAATCTGATCCTCCAGGTGCTTGCCCTGTTTAAAGTCCCTACAAGAATTGGCTGCATGAGAGCGGCTGCGTGGCAGTCTAGCTGGCAGTGAGTCACAGAAATTCGGCTTCTAAGTTTTAATTACTAGGATGACTTGACTTTGTTCTCTGAAGATTAATATTTAGTCATACTCGCTGATGCCTGTCATAATTTGTCACTGCTGGTGTCTGGAGAAAAGGATTGGTGGGGTCTTGGTTTAATTAAAAACTTTTGTGCCCAATAGTAAAAATGGAAGCTGTCAACTGTCTTCCTAGGGAAATACATAAAAATGTACCAATGGCACGTGGTGTGTGCCACAGTCATGTGCCGCTTAGATCTTGGAGAGCCTCCAGAGCATGAAAAACAGCAAACAGAATCCCCTTTCAGAAAAGTCTTGTTTATTTCATGTGTGTGTAGTTTTGCCTGGAGCTATGTCTGGGTACCATGTGTGTACAGTTCCAACTAGGCCAGAGGAGGGTATTGAACTCCAGAAACTAAAGTTGCAGAGGGTAGTAGGCCACCATGCAAGGACTGGGAATTGAACCCAGGTCCTCTACATAAGCAGCCAGTGCTCTTATCCACGGAGCCATCTCGGAGTTCCTCTGGCTGTCCACAGGGAGACTCTCAACAGTCCACACCCAGTGCTTTCCTCTGTTCTTTGCCATCTGGTTGGTTTAGCTCTCACCATCTGGATTATGCTATTACATGGCCAGCCCGTTTCCCCTTCTGATGACCTATGCTGATCAAACCCTACTATATTTTCAACCTAGGAAACCATGATAATCATTCCTACACTAGGCCCTCTGGATTTGTGGATTCCACCAACTTTGAACTGAAAGATACTTGTAAAAATTACATCTGTTCCGACTAGAACCAGACATTCTTGCTTGTCATCAATCCATAAACAATAGAGATGTTTACAGTATGTTAGGTATACTAAATTACAGATGACTTAAAGTGGAAGGCAACTGTGTAGATTCTACATAAACGATGTCCATTTTTATATCAGAGTCTTGAACATCCATGGGCTTGGGTGTCTGTCTATGAGGACCCCGATACCCATTCTTCATGGATTCTGAGGGATGACTGATGTTTCTGTATTTGTGGAGATGATGGACAGAGCTCTGTGTGTAGTCATGCTAGACTTACAAGTTTCATGACTGGCCACGGATTTCTCTGAACATTTTTATTTATGTAGTGATTGTAACAGGCAAGATTGAAGCTCGGTCTCTAGCCATGTTGCTGGGAGCTCATTGCAGATTGGGTTTGTTTCGTAAGCTATGGTAACAAAATGAATGGGTATCAGATCTGTACACCACAGGGGCTGTGTGTTGATGTTCTGTGTAGATTTGTCCTGTCCTTTGTTCAAAGTCTGGCAACTATAGCCTTGGCCACCTGATGCTAATTTGCTCACCATGACAACTCAATTCTTCTCCATTCTTGGCACATGCATTGTGTGTTTGGAACTAGGAGTTGGAACGCTTTGTGGTGTGACAGTTATCCTCAGCCATCCCTGGGTTACCCCATTAATGAAGTATTGAGGAATTGTCTGTTACCCTCTGTTACTTCAGTGTTGGGGAGGACAGGGGCTCAGAATTTGGGATCTCTGAATGGCCTCCTGGTATATGGGACCCTTCTCCTCCTTCACCTTCCAAGCCAGGCAGGAAGGACCACATGGTCTTTCTTTTCTGGCTCCATACAGCCTCATACTCTGCCACATAAATTCTGAGTCCTGTTTTCCTCAACAACAGATACGTTTCAAATACCATATATATTTATGAGGTTATTATATGAAACACATTTGAGAAGAGGGTGTATGACAACTATGAAATGTAAGAGACATTGGTAGGCTATGAAGATCCAGAAGGATGGAAGGGATTTCTTGTTTTAAGAAATCAAAATATCATTATTTGCAGATGATATGATAGTATATATAAGGGACCCTAAAAAGTCCACCACCCGATAAACAGCTTCAGTGCAGTAGCTGGATATAAAATTAACTCAAACAAATCAATGGCCTTTCTATACACAAAGGATAAACAGGATGAGAAAGAAAATAGGGGAACAACACCCTTCACAATAGTCACAAATAATATAAAATACCTTGGTGTGACTCTAACTAAGGAAGTGAACGATCTGTATGATAAGAACTTCAAGTCTCTGAAAAAAGAAATCAAAGAAGATCTCAGAATATGGAAAGATCTCCCATGCTCATGGATTGGCAGGATCAACATTGTGAAAAATGGCTATCTTGCCGAAAGCAGTCTACAGATTCAATGCAATCCCTATCAAAATTCCAAATCAATTCTTCAACGAGTTAGAAAGGGCAATTTGCAAATTCATCTGGAATAACAAAAAAACCTAGGATTGCAAAAACTCTTCTCAATAATAAAAGAATATCTGGGGGAATCACTATGCCTGACCTAAAACTGTAGTACAGAGCAATTGTGATAAAAACTACATGGTACTGGTATAGCGAGCGACAGACCGGTAGACCAATGGAATAGAATTGAAGACCCAGAAATGAACCCACACACCTATGGTCACTTGGTCTTTGACAAGAGAGCTAAAATGATCCAGTGGAAAAAAGACAGCATTTTCAACAAATGTTGCTGGCACAACTGGCTGTTATCATGTAGAAGAATGAGAATTGATCCATTCTTATCTCCTTGTACTAAGGTCAAGTCTAAGTGGATCAAGGAACTCCACATAAAACCAGANACACTGAAACTTATAGAGGAGAAGTGGGGGAAAGCCTCGAAGATATGGGCACAGGGGGAAAATTCCTGAATAGAACTGTAAAGGTTAACTCAATCAGGCCAAATCTGGCTAGAAGTGCCTGTCCTTCTTCTCCCCCTAAGGAGAGCCACACTTCTTTATCTTATATGTCTTAATTTTGCTTCCCTTAGTCTAGCCTTGGTCCTGCAGATGCCCCAAGAAGGAGTCACCATATCCATCAAAATAAAATTTTCAAGTTGATTCCCCTAGAATCACAAGAGGAGCATATATTAATTTTATCATGAAAAATACTTAAGTTACTCTGCTTTTGACAAGTGTTCCCATCGTGAACAGCCTGGGGAACATGTCCTTTACTCTGGGGAAGCACACAGACTTTCCCAGGGGAACAAGACCTTTCCCCTGGGGAGCACCACCTTTACCCTGGGGAGCACCACCTTCACCCTCACCTTTACCCTGGGGAGCACCACCTTCACCCTCACCTTTACCCTGGGGAGCACCACCTTCACCCTCACCTTTACCCTGGGGAGCACTACCTTTACCCTCACCTTTACCCTCACCTTTACCCTCACCTTTACCCTCACCTTTACCCTCACCTTTACCCTNACCTTTACCCTCACCTTTACCCTCACCTTTACCCTCACCTTTACCCTCACCTTTACCCTCACCTTTACCCTGGGGAGCATCATCTTTGCCCAGGACTCCTTAAATCTATTGTGTTATTTGTGAATCCTGCTACGATTAGTATATGGATGCAGATCTGTAGTCAGAAGGGGGGGGCAAGGAATGCCACCACTGCCACCAAGCCAAAGCTTGGCACTCATTGCCACAGCGTCACTAAAGCGGAAGTCTACTCTTTCTTCCCCTGGCACTTCATGCATTTCTGATCTGAACAGGTTTTTCCAAACACTCTCTTCAAACCCAGGCTGTAAGTAGCACGTCATCACAGATATTTCCAAGGCAAGCGTGGGTGCTAGCTCACTCCTTTCCTTATCACTTCTGTTCACTCCAACAGCATTTTTTCTTATTTTATTAAGTATATTAAGATTTATCTGGCTATGCAGTTGTGGTGCTTTGAATAGGTATGACCCCTGTAGTGGCTATTCCTGGTTGTCAACTTGACTATGTTTGAAATGAACTACAATCCAGAATTGGAAGGCTCACCAGTGAACCTAATCTGGAGACTGGGAAATAGAAGTTTCTGATCTGGGTCTTGGTATGGAGATCTTGAGACACAGTGGTGATTGAATCCAGAAGATTAAGACAGGGAGATCTCCGAGTCCAAGATCATCTGGGATTAAAGGTGTGGTGGCACACACCTTTAATCTGGGCTACACCTTCTGCTGGGGACCATATAAGGACATTGGAAGAAGGGAGTCTGGCTCTCACTCTTTTGCCTTCTTGCGGTGTGGGACTCAGCAACTGCTAGATCCTTGGACTTCCATTCACAGCTACTACTGAACCATTGTTGGGATTTGGACTGCAGACTGTAAGTCATCAATAAATTCCTTTACTATATAGAGACTATCTGCAAGTTCTGTGACTCTAGAGAACCCTGACTAATACAACCCCATAGAATCATGTGTTTGAATGTGTGGCCCCTTAGGGAGAGCATTATTAGGAGGAGTGGCCTTGTTGCAGGCAGTGTGCCACTGTGGGGGAGGGCTTTGAGGTTTCTTGTGCTCAAGCTATGCCCAGTGTGGCACATAGTCTCCTGCTGCCTGCAGATGAAGATGTAGAACTCTCAGCTTCCCCAGCCCCATGTCTGCCTGCATCCTGCCATGCTTCTCACCGTGATGATAATGGACCAAACCTCTGAACCTATAAGACAGCTCCAATTAAATTTTGTTCTTATAAGAGTTGCCTTGGTCATGGTGTCTCTTCACAGCAATGAAACACTAAGACACCAGTTGACCCTACTTCTATAAACAGGTTTTATATGGGATCCGCTCAGACCACCTAGGTCTACCCCTCCACGCCTCTGTAACAGGGAACGTGGATCAGAAATCATGGGCTTCCTTTTCTCTAGCCAAAAGTCTAAAGTGACATGGGTTCATAAATTTTGACACTTCTGGTGAAGCTCACAGTCACAAAAGTTATTTTTTAAAAAAAGCATTTTTGGCCAATGAGATACTATCAAAAATTGCTCTTGCTTTAAATGATCCTCAAAAATATTTATGAGAGGCAACCACTGACGAAGTTGCTTTCTTAAATCCTGGGAACCTGAAAGGGCAGATTCCCATCCCACCCCAACTCTTTCCCTACCACAAGGGAATCCTGCACCTGAGGATAAAGGCACTAAAAACACAGGAGGGTGGGGTGGGGCTGCTGATGCCTGGAAGTGGCAAAAAAAATGCTTCTCCTCACCCCAAATCTGCACTCCAGCTTGCCGCTCAGCTTAAAGTGGCTGCAGGAGACTACCAGCAGACAAATAAGGAGTCTGTGCTGTAATCATGGTAGCCATAGCAACATAATTGCAAAGCCTGCTCCATCAGCAACAATACTACCAAGTTGCCCACCTTAAGGACCTGAAGGAAAAGAGAAATAGCTATTTGTGAGCACAGGTGGGGTGTTCTTCAGCAGAGCTGCTTGTCTGGTGTGTGTATTTTCTACCTGAACATCTGTCTCACTTTTTGCTGCCTTTACAAAAAAGCAACTTAAGGAAGAAAGGGTTTATTTTTGACTCAGACTGACAACTGACATTAGTCATGACAGCATCTGTATGCAACCTTCTGTGACCAAAACCAACAAAGAATATTTGTTTGGTAGGATTTATGATTTTGGATGATCAGGTTAGGGATTTGTTTTTTCAGCCAGAATTGATTTGATGTGCCTAAGTCTCTGTGGTAATTTGAACAAGAATGGCTCCCACAACCTCATATGTTTGGGAGTGGCATTACTTTAGCAAGAACAGAAATAAGCAGATGATGTACCAGAGAATCTTGATGTATCTCTGAAGATTTTTTAAAAATGGTGACTGAGGACTATTGATTGTATGTGTCTTAGTCATGGTTACTATTGCCATGATTAAAAGCCATGACCAAAAGCAACTTGGGGAGGAAAGGGTTAATTTTGCTCACAGTTCCTTATAACAGATCATCTTCAAAGGCAGTGAGGGCAGGAACTCAAACAGGGCAGGCGGCAGGAGCTGATGCAGAGGCCATGGAGGGGTGCTGCTTACTGGCTTGCTCCTCATCATCATGACTTGCTCAGCCTGCTTTCTTGTAGAACCCAGAACCACCAGCCCAGGGTTAGCCCCTCCCACAATGGGCTGGACCCTTCCCCATCAATCACTAATTTAAAAAATGCCCTGCAAAATGCAAACCAAAATGACTCTGAGACTCCATCTTTACACCCATCAGAATGGCTAAGATCAAAAACCCAAGTAAGTGACAGCGCATGCTGGTGAGGAGGTGAAGCAAGGAAAACACTCCTCCATTGATAGTGGGAGTGCAAATTTGTACAACCACTTTGAAAATCAATTTGGAAGTTTCTCAGAAAATTTGGAATAGTTCAACTTCAAGACCCAGCAATACCACTCCTGGGCATATGCCGAAAAGATGCTCAATCATATCATAAGGACACTTGCTCAACTATGTTTATAGCAGCTTTATTCATAATAACTGGAAACTGGAAACAATCCAGTCATTGTCTCTCAACTGAAAAATGGATAAAGAAAATGTGGTACAACTACACAATGGAATATTACTCAGCTATTAAAAACAAGAAAATCATGAAATTTTCAGGCAAATGGATGGAACTTGAGAATATCATCCTGAGTGAGGTAACCCAGACCCAAAAAGACCTGCATGCTATGGACTCACTGATAAGTGGACATTAGCCATAAAGTACAGGATACCCATGCTATAATCCACAGACCCAAAGAAGTTAAGTAACAAGGAAGGCCCAAGGGAGGATATATGAATCTCACTCAGAAGGGGAAATAAAATAGTCATCCAAAGTGGATGGAGGGAAAGAACTGGGTGGGGAGGGGGTTTCAAGGGTTGGGAGAGCAGGAGGAGAGAGGGCTGGGAGGCAGGAGGGAGCTAGAAGCAGCAGCATCTCTGGGACCAGTCAGAGATGAGGGTCAGGGTGGTTCACTGACCTTGATGAACTGTGGTGGGGAGAGCAGAGGTGGGGGCAGGAGGTAATCGGGCTGTGAGAGAGAAGGGAAGTCAGGGTGGGGGATATCTCTGGAATCAATTAATTATTATACTGGAAGTCTATGGGGGTGACCCTACCCGAGATTCCTACCAAAGGGGGATATAGACACTGAAGTGGCCACCTCCTGTAGCCAGGCAGTCCTCCCAGTGGAGGGATGGGGACACCAACCCACCCACAACACCTTCAATCCAAAATTTGTCCTGCCTACAAGGTATTCAAGGGTAAAGATAGAGCAGAGACTGAGGAAATGGTCAACCAGTGACTGGCCCAACTGGAGACCCATGCCATGTGAGAGAGCCAACCCCTGACATTATTAATAATACTCTGCTATGCTTGCAGACCAGAGCCTAGCATGACTGTCGTCTCAGAGGCTCCACCCAGTAGCTAATGGAAACAGATGCAGAGACCCACAGCTAAACATCAGGCACAGCTCAGAGAGTCTTGTGGAAGAGTGGGAGAAAGAATTGAGGGGGAAGAGGTGTCAAGGACACCACAAGAGGACCAACGGCGTCAACTAGCCTATATGCATGGGGGCTCACAGAAACCGAACCACCAACCAAAGAGCATGCAGGGGCTGGACCTAGACCCTCTACACACATTTGTGGCAGATGTGCAGCTTGGTCTTCATGTGGGTCCCCTAACAATTGGAACAGGGGCTGTCCCTGAATCTGTTTCTGCCTGTGGATGCAGTTCCCCTAGCTGGACTGCCTTGTCTGGCCTCAGTGAGAAAGGATGCACTTAGCCCTGCTGCGACTGGATGTGCCAGGGCTGGTTGGTACCCACAGGGGTCCTCCTCTTCACTGAGAAACATAGGGGGATATGGTGGGAGGGGTTTGAGGGTAGGACTTGGAAGAGAGAAGGGGGACTGTGATCAGGATGTAAAGTGAATACATAATTAGTGAAAGAAAAAGAAAAAGCCCTACAGGTGGGTCTTACGGAGGCATTTTCTCAATTGAGGTTTCCTCCATTCAGATAACTCTAGCTTGTGTCAAGTTGACATAAAACTAGCCAGCACAGCGTGCTTCTACTTAAATGGCACTTTGAAAGCCAGGCAGGGCCGAGCATGCCTGTCACTCCAGCACTTCTGTTGGTGGGAGGGGACACCAGGAGATCCTGAGAGTTCACTATCATGCCAGGCCAGCCAAAGCACCAATTCAATGAGAGGCTCCATCTCAAAGGATACGGCAGAGAGTGACAGCGCCGACCCCTGGATCCAGGTCGGGGCTCTGTGCAAACTAAATATATATAAAGTAATGGTATTCGTGGGAAGGTGGGACTTAATTTATAAAACAACAACAACAACAACAACAACAACAGAGACCAGTTTCTGTTAGGTGCTGGTGGGCTAGCAGGAGAGAAACTGTTCTTTCCAATAAAACTTTTTAATCGAGTTTTTCTTTCCTTAATTTACTGAACAAATCCTGAGGGCTGGTGATGTGAGTGTTCTGGGCAGTACGCATCGAATCTGCAGTTGCCCAAGTTCCCATCCATGGTGCTCAGCCATGGGTAACGACCTCATTTAATGAGCTTTCTGACTACATGTTCATGAAGTTCAATGGCTTTTTCCCCATCTGCTCATCAGATTTTTTTTTTTAAATACTCTGTATTTTATCTCACGACAATCCACTTATGCATGTGTAAGGTGAGTCATATGAAAGTGTAATGCAATCAACAAAAAGAGCCTTTCCCACATTTCTGAAGACAAAGTCTGAGAGGCAGGAAAGCTGTGTAATCTACATCAACTTTACACCCGTTCACACTTAACACAACGACGCAGTGGTTGAGGGCACTTGCTGCTCTTCCAGAGGACCAGAGTTCAGTTCCCAGCACCCGTGGGTATCACTTAGAACCACCTTTCTTCAGCACCAAGGAATCTGATGCCCTCCTTCCAGCCTCAGCCTCTGTGGTCCCTGTGCAAAATGCAGCATTCACTCCCACCCACGAGTAAAAGTAAATGTAAATCTGTAAAGGAAATAAAAAAGAACCGAGAACCGTGAGTCTACCGAGGCAGTTGGCATTTCAGGTAGGCCTTCCTCACTCGTCAAGAAGGGCTTTTTCTACATTCAAACTGAAAGGTGCCCTTCATTGTGTAGCAAGAGAGGTATGCTGTGGGAGTTTAGCCAACAGACGGCTTCAGATCGCTGATGTGAGAATGGATGGAGGACACACTCTCCATCACTGGAAGGTGCTTGGAACTCCTCTGAAAGGTCACCTTATCTGCGTGTTTAAGAATGGAGTGCCAGGAGCTGGAGAGATGGCTCAGTGGATAAGAGCACTGACTGCTCTTCCAAAGGTCCCAAGTTCAAATCCCAGCAACCACATGGAGGCTCACAACCATCTGTAATGAGATCTGACACCCTTTTCTGGTGTGTCTGAAGATAGCTACAGTGTACCTAGATATAATAATAAATAAATCTTAAAAAAAATGGAATGGAATGGAATGCCAGGGGCCAGGGATAGAGCTCAGAAGAACAGAACTTGTAGTTTTCCATAGATAATTATCTTTTACCTTAGACGAAAGAAGCTTTGAAAGATTTTTAAAATTCCTACAGGTAATCAGTGTGTGTGTGTGTGTGTATGTGTGTGTGTGATTGTGAACTCCCACAATCCTAATTTTTTTATATCAGCTATTGAGCACTTCACTTCTCTTATACTCCCTGAACATTTCTGGAAGCACATTGTTTTTTTTTTTTTTTTTTAGGTTGGATTAATTCAACACACACTAAAGTCTGCTTTAGCTACATTGAATGAAGGAAACACACACACACACACACACACACACACATCTATCAATCTTTAGTCAAATGAGCAACACTATAAAATTCTTTCTTTAATTGATGGATTAATACAAGTCTCATATAGCCCAGGTTAGCCCTGAACTTGCTATGTATCTGAGGACAATTTTTAACTCCCAACCCTTTGGTCTCCACCTCCCAAGGACTAAGGTTACATCTGAATATCACAACATTATTCTTAGGATTTCTTATTTCAAAGTCCAAATTTCATCAGATTTAAAATCAGTATAAATTCAATAATACTTAATCCAATTTTAGGTGTGTTTTAAAGTACTTAGTTACCTTCCAATGACTTCAGCTATTTCCCACTATGAAAGAAATTATGTAACAGAAACAGTCTTTGCAGAAGGAGCCCGTGCCAGCAACTTAGTAAACCTGAACACAGAACAAGCAGCTAACTCTACATGTCCACATTGATTACTGAACCCAAACACTGTGGGGATGGTAACGACCCACACAGCAGACACACAATGGAAAGCAGGTGGAAATCCTCAGACTGGCATGAACCATGCAGCCTCCGACCTGTACTTCAGATCATACTACACTTCTCCTGATGTAGTCAGGGCTGGGGCTTTGACAGTGACCAGCTTCCTCCATCACATCTCCCTGTGTGTTCCTGAGAGAGGGGAAGGGAGGCTAGAGGGTGCCTGTCCTCTTTGGATGTTATTTCTCATACCTGGGTAGAAAGCACATAGAACAGGCTTCTGAATCCAGTGAGGAGGGAGAAGCTGGATCAGGCATGAGAGAGCTTAAGAGACTCAGAACATGTTCAGCGTAGGATCCCTTAAGAAGTCACACACCCTTAAAATACAACACTGGCACCAGGTTGGGACCAATGAATACGCCCTTCCCCTTGCCCAAAGCTTTGTCCTACCCAGCGCAGGAAACAAAACTATTAGGCCAAAATACACCTGAACCCCAGACTGACTCTCTAGGATAACAACAAAGATTAAAGCAAATTACTTGGCAACTATGTATTTAAAAAGACATACTGAACACGGACAGGTGGCAAAGGTCATTTGAGATGCTGATGGTACCTTCCATTACGTGGTTATCTTGGTTACCCAGAATCACTGGGAAGACTTGCCAGAAATGACTTCAGCAAGGAAAGACTTTGGTTCATGGTTTCAGAAGACTTCAGCCCACCATGGAAGGAAAGGCAGGGTGGATATCCGGGTTATGGCACCAGGAGTAACTGACAGGATTCTTCATGTTATGGGAGACCAGGAAGCAGGGGATCACAAAGGAAGCAGGCAAGAAGGGGCCCTGGTGACGTTTTGTTTTGTTTTGTTTTGTTTTGTTGTTTTTTGAGACAGGGTTTCTCTGTGTAGCCCTGGCTGTCCTGGAACTCACTCTGTAGACCAGGCTGGCCTCGAACTCAGAAATCCGCCTGCCTCTGCCTCCCGAGTGCTGGGATTAGGCCCTGGTGACTTACTTCAATCAAGTAGTACACTCTCTGTGTTTCAGAACCTTCCCAGATGGCACTGCCAGCTGGGGACCATGCGCTCACAACATGAGCTTCTGAAGGACATGTGAGATTGACAGCATCATGGGGGTTTGGGGGGCAGGGACTGAACCCTTTGTCTGGCTGTGATGGGGGCTGTGAGCAGGTGGGGATACTGTACAGATGAATGGGGATGATACCAAGGTGGCACAGGGTTGCTTTAGACTCTGAGTAAGCAAAATTAACTAGAAATAAACTTGATCCACTAAGGATCACGGAAACCCGATTTTGCACCTCCCCAGAAGAAGGTTGGCTAACAACAACGCTGAAACATGAGGTTAGAGCTCTGTTACCAAAATGTACTCACCCTTAAACTAAATGTAATGAGTGTTCTTGCATAGGATCCTAGCCAGAAAGTGGAAAAGAAAGTGACTGGGACATTTGATAACACATGAATTCCACATGTGGCCCAGGACCCCAGCAAGGGACACTGGAGACCCAGAGAACATCACAAGATGGCTTCCAGTCTCTATGGTCACAGACCTGCTGGATGAGGGCAACTGAGGTGGGCTTTCAAGGTCATTGCATTGTGCCAAGTGTGTTGCTAAAGCATCAATGAACCCAACATTCGGGAGGCAGGGGCAGGGATGGGTGGTGGGGGAGACACAGACAGCAAGAGTTCAAGCTCAGCCTGACCTACGAGTTCAGAGCCAGGCTGGTCTGCATAATGGTACCTGCCTCAAACTCAGAATCATTTTTAAAAATAAGAGTTTGTCAGTAGCCAAGACTGGGATCAGGTGGAGCCTGTAAGCTTATGGGAATCTCTAAGTTACATCTGAGCAGCAGCCAATGGCCCATATCTTGACAATAATACCTCACGAAAGATACACGAGGCTACAGTGTGGCCTATAATGCTTTGCCAACCCCAGGTGGGTCTCTACCTCTCATTCACACAGTGACCAGTCACCTTGGCTGACACCTGTAATGCCAGCACTGGGAAAAAAAAAATCAATGCAGCATGGCCAACCTGGACTACACAGTGAGTCTAAGGCTAGCTTGGACAACCTAACAAGACTCTGTATCCAAAAATAAAATGATAAGACTAAAAGCTCAACATACATGTTCAATCGATGTCTGACTTTATAAGTCACAACAGCAATGTCGCTGAGATTATGTGTAGTTTACTAAGTTTTGAAGAAGTCTCAGTAGAGGTCAGAGGAGGCAAGGACGGGGAGGCGCATTTTCTTTCCTCCTCCTGGCCATGAAAACATGAAGCAAGCAATAAAGCTGCATTCTCAGAGCAGCGAGAGGGTCAGAAAGTCCTGGAAGATGAAGCTGACAAAATGCTCCAATGCAAAGTCTGCACAGACTATGCACACATGTGTGCACATGTGTATACATGCACACAGTGGAGCGTACACATACACACACACACACACACACACACACACACGCATGCATGCATGGACACATGCTGAGACAATGCAAAATGGCATCCTTGTCAAGAGATGCCCAGGACACTGCAGCAAATAAGACCCTCAGCTGCAGAGTCTACAGAAAAACCAGACCAGCAGCTCCAGTTTCCACAATCTGTTTAGACCTCCAGCTTCAGATATTCTAATGACGCAGAGTCACATCCTCATGGGAATCAGCGTCCTCTTCAGAATAAAAGTCAACAGTCCAACATTGGGCTACCACGGGGCTGGGACGGTCTTGAGAGTTCTGCCTCAACGTGGGTGTGATTATTGAATATTTGTCCCATCAGCAGGGCACAGTTTCAGAAAGAAGTGAAAACAAACCAGATCCACTAAGAGGATGTAATAGCCCTGGAATTTTGGAGAGAACACCATGAATCTCTAAACTATTTCTGGCTGCATGGCCAACCTCGGGGCAGCATTGGTCTCCTCCTGGCTCAGAATGATGTGCACCTCCTCCTATGAAATCCAGCAGCTCCGGCAGGCGCCGTCACCCATCAATCTTGATTCACGTCAACTAGATAGTCCGCACATGTTGCAGAAGGCTGGCTTTTAAATGCCACAGTCCCGTTGACTTTATAAAACCTAATCCATGGTCAGTCAAAAGTGTCCCGGCACAAATTTGTTTTCTGGATGATCTGACTTTCAAGGTTAAAACTACTTTTGCATGCCAAAAATATTCCAGCATAACACAGAATGGAGGAAATGGTTCAGCACTGTGTATAGACTTTTTTATTTTTATTTTTATTTTATTTTTGGTTTTGAGTTAGAAATAACAACAAAGACATTCAAGAAAAGAGAGTTCACTGTGCACTCTTTTAGGCAAGGTGCATCACCACCATCATCATCACTACCACCATCGTCATGACCACTGTTATCATCAATGAAAAGGATGTACTTAAGAAATTTGAAATAAGCCAGGCAGTGGTGGCACATGCCTTTAATCCCAGCACTTAGGAGGCAGAGGCAGGCAGATTTCTGAGTTCGAGGCCACTCTGGTCTACAAAGTGATGTTCTAGGACAGCCAGGGCTACACAGAGAAACCCTGTCTTGAAAAACCAAAAAAAAAAAAAAAAANAAANAAANAAAAAAAAAAGAAAAATAATTTGAAATAAAGTAAAAAACGAGCAAGAGGCCACAAGGCAGTAACAATTTTATGCATCCTTCTCCCTCCAAACCCTGAAACAATAAAATGTTTAACAAAAGCAGTATTCTATGGTCCCTTCCAAACTTTGACATTTTATACCTGAACAAAATTTCTTTTCAAATTAATCTCAAGACAGAGTGACATTTTTAAAATTGGCAGGTTTTGGCAGATGACGCTTAAAATTCCAAGCCAGAAAAAAAAAATTGTCATTCTCTGAATACCTATGACGGGCACATTAAAATCCACCATGAGGGTAACTGGGGGCAGGCCACCCTTCCGCTACCACTGTGGTCACGCGTGTATGTGTGCTGTGTGAGAACATGAACTTTCTGGTTCTGCTTCACTGTAAGTCACTGCTGTACACAGAGAAGAACCTGGGGGTCCTGGGTTTGGAGCCCTGGTTAGCAGCCCAGAATAGCACTCAGAATCTGGGGGTTCCAATACTCACAAGGCATCGCTGATGCCTCCAGACTCATGAGATCCAGGATCTGTGTCTCCAAGCTCAGGAATAAATCCTCATCCTGAGGCTTATTTCAGTGTCTGACACACTCAGAACTACATGGTAGTGGCATCTGCTTATCTAAGGTTAGACCTCGAGTTCAGAGGATCAAGAGGGGATCCAAAATACACATTCCATCATAATTACTGAATTTGTGGTGGCCACCTAGTGGCTCCCTACATGGGTGTAAGAGGTGGTTCTGACGCTAAGGTCTTGTTCCCTAATTGGTTCTTGACTTGTCAATAAAAGTCAGGGGTCCAATTTCTGGACGGAACATATAGGTGGGACTTCTGGGTCCCAAGAGGAAAAGGAGATGCAGAAAAAGGGAAAGGGGCTTTTCTGCAGTGCTTTAGATGAAAGAGGATGCTGCAATCATCTAAGGCCTCGGGGCAGCTAGGGCCTGCAGCCTCCACTACAGGCTGATGGCCAAGGATGTTGGCAGGGGCTACTGATACAAGCCACTAAGTTTGTGGCAGATGGAGAAAAGGAGATAACAAATCGGTAAGGGTATGCCTTTCCAGGTGCAATTGTGCCGTGGAATGCAAGCTGTAAAGTGACAAGCTGAGTGTGTCTTTCACCCTCAGATTCAGGGTCTTAGGTTAGGGCTGGCAGCAGCTGATCCTGTGTGGAACAAAAGGAAGCCAGGAGGGGCCAGATTGTGGGCTGTGGTCCCAGGCATAAGGCAGGAGTGTGTTTTTAAACTACCTGCAACAGTCGTCTCTACTGAGCAATGACCATGAGTGTTCACCATCTTAATCCTGTCACTTCAAAGAAAAGAAATATTTTTTGTTGTTATTATTGTTTTGTTTTGTTTTTCTAGACAGGGTTTCTCTGTATAGCCCTGGCTGCTTTGGAACTCACTCTGTAGACCAGGCTGGCCTCAAACTCAGAGATCTACCTGTCTCTGCCTCCTGGGACTAAAGGCCTGTGCCACCCGTGCCTGGCAGACAAATCTTTTTATATGTTTTTACGACGCGTTTGTCAGAGGGCAGCTTGTGGGAGCTGGTTCTCTCTGTCTACCATGTGGGCGTAAGGGATCAAACATGGGTCAGTGGGTTTGCAGGCCATGTGCCCCCCCCAACCCCAAATAATCCATCTTGCTAGCTGGGAAAAGTCATTTTTTTCCTTAGTCGGGACTACCTTTGGCAAACCTAGAACAAGATTTGGGGTGTATAGAAAGCTGTGGACCCAAGCTCCTATACTTCACGGCCATCGCTTACTCTGGGGGATAACCTCTGCTACTTCAGTTGGTAGATTTAAAAAAAAAGGAGACTGGCATCTTCAAAGCATAGGCTGCCTGGATTGGCAGTTCAACGTGAGTGCACGGACAAAACAAAAGCTTCAAATGGAGTCTCGGGAGGAAAATGAAAAGAGAAAAAAAAGGAAGCCAGGAACAGGAGCAGAATGTGGAATTTCCTACCCCAGGGCTGGGACAATTACTGGGACTCCTGCCTCTCTAGAATAGACATAGAGAATCCCATAGGGACACAGCAGAAGGACCAGCAAGTTATCAGCAGGCTACTCAAGCAGGATGGCAGAGGCTTTGAGCCATCTACCCACGATTCCGCATACGAAGTCCCTGAGGTGCCGCTGGCACAATGACCTCCACTCACAGCTCCAGTGTGTGCTGTGTCTGCTCTGTCTCTCAGTATAGACAGATGGTCTGGTGCCAAAACAGAGACAAGACAGAGAACCCGCCTCACTCCAGAGAAAGCCAAAGTCTCCCCCCAGGAGACAAGCCTGGCTTCACTCCACCTTCCAGACAAAGCTTTGAGCCTGCCCAAGGCAGGCATTCCTCACGAAAGCGATTTATACACCAAGGTAAGGTGAGGTAGGACCTCTCGAAACTAGTACCTTCCATCAGTGTCCAAGCCGTGTCTCACGGACATTTTTACAGCTGGTACCTTTTTTTTTTTTTTTTTTTTGGAACCAGTGGCTTGAGCTCTTCCTGCCGGAGCATCTCTTGGCTCGTTTATTTATTTTTAACAAGAAGAGTTCCAGGCTAATTTTAAAAGCAAAAGACACGTAAAGAAGTGGAGTTCGGCTGCACAGAAGTTATAAGCAGGGTGAAGCATGGGTATGGCGTGTAGTAGTGGAAGCAAATAAATACAGCACATTGAGCCAAATGCAACTCTTTCAGTAAAGCTTCCGAGCCCCACTAGGCCCACTTCACCCATTAAGAGCCAGACAAGGCAATGGCCCGTGGCTAACCCCTGGGATGAGACAAGGCTGCACTTATGGCATTGAAGTCCCTGGTATCACCTGGCTCATCGGGCATGTTGGAACATGGACTCTGTCCACCACTGATGCCTTCAGCTCTGCCCTCTGGAATCTCCTTCCCCCATCTTCGCTAAGCTAAGAAGCCAGAAACTTCTGGTTACTGCCCATGTTGGAAATACATTCTAACGAAGGGGGGCATCTGAATCCCAGAGGCCATTGATTGGAACACAATACTGACATAAAACCCCATGGCCAACTGAACTTACAACTTAGGAAAACTCAGTGCTGTGGGGTGGTGTGAGGGTGCAGATAATGCACAGTGGGAAGGGATATGAAGAGGGAGCCTTCTTATTCCACCAGACCCCTCCAGATCATTGAGTAGACACTGACCAAGGATATTAATAAAATAGGAGACTTAGAGAAAAGGGTTAGATTGATACATTGTATTATTACCTTTATGAGTTTTTTCTTGAGTAGGTGTACAGTAAAGTGGGATGCAGAATGTTTCTATGTGTGTGTGTGTGTGTGTGTCTGTCTGTCTGTCTGTCTGTGTATGGTATGTGTGTGTTTTCTTTAAAAGTCAAAAAATATTAAAAGAAAAAAGAATTCCACACAAGTTTAAGTGTAAAAAGGAATGGTGGTGCCACCTCTATGCAAATGTCAGAGCCACGCAGCTGCAAAAGCATCTCCTGCAGGAGGACCTAACCCGAAAGAGCAAAGATTGCTGACGGCAGGCCATGCCAGCCAATCAGGAATGGCTGTTTAGAAGAGCCGCTTTCTTGGGACCAATGGGGCACCAGTGGAGGGTATTAAAGGAGCTTGCAGCCGCGTTCAGATGAGCTTGCTGCTGTGTTTCTCACCTGCTCCCAGAGTCTGTGTCATTGATTTCTGTGCCACCTCACCTCCAACACCCCCAAGGGCAGGGAGGGTCCGGCGTTAAGTAGTCCAGGGCACAGGCAGCATGTGAGGACCACAGCTCAGATCCCCAGAACCCACAGGAAAAGTCAGATGGGTGGGAGCCTCCTAGCAAGTGGGAGGTACAGGAAGGAGACCCCTGGAGCAAGCTGGCTATAGCCAGACAAGCCAGAAGCTCCAGACTCAGAGACTGACCCCGTGTCCTATCTAAGATAGGAAGTGATCAAGGAAGAAGCCTGGTGTCAACCTCAGGCCTTCACATACCCACATAGATTTGCACAGGTGTGGTCTGTGCACGTGTATGCACACACACACACACACACACACACACACACACACACACACACACGTCCCCACGCACATGTTGCAGGATTTTCCCTGTCCAATCAATCACATTAGGGCAGTGGGAGGCTTGTGATTGCACAGGAGAAGGGAGGCAGAGCGAAGAGCTGAGGAGACAGAGAGAGGTCTGAGAAGGAGAGGGAGAACCAGAATGGAGGCTGATGTGGTATTATCAAAAGGTTGAATTAATTGTGTTAAAGCTTTATCATTATCATTTGACTCTGAAAGAATTGTATTGGCATCTTATAAGTTGTGTTATGATTGATACATAAATCTGATTGGCTAATTGAGCATTAAGAGTCTTGATTCTACCTGGTAATTAGCTATTGGTAAATACCGGGTATTGGCTATCCAGGGGAGCGTGGGAAGGGGCCCCGTCTGAGAGATGGCCTGGTAGGAGCCATGTGACCTAGCAGGAGCCATGTGACCTAGCAGGGCTGTCGAGTTGATGGGCTGAGAGACCAAATGAGTGGGATCACCTAGTGCAGGGGCTAGCTCTAGTTATTTCCCTCAACATGCACATACCAAGAAATTATTGAAAGGAACTCCTTGCAATGTTAGGGGGTGGGGGTACTTAGTACAATATAAGGTCCCCGAAACCAGATCACTTGGCTCTAACCCCAAGTGCCAAGACTCCTGAGTCTTGATTTTCCAATGGATACAAGATGAGAGCAGCAGTGGTATTAGGGCCTGGCAGAGTAGCTCC
This sequence comes from Mus pahari, assembly GCF_900095145.1. Classification (NCBI taxonomy): domain Eukaryota; kingdom Metazoa; phylum Chordata; class Mammalia; order Rodentia; family Muridae; genus Mus; species Mus pahari. The sequence goes on from NC_034598.1 coordinate 36,086,894, forward strand.
TGGGCTCACACACAAAAAGGCCAGAGCTTTTTCAGCAAGATTCACTTGCAAACACTTCCCACTGCCTTGCTGGTACCCACAGGCTGCCATTGCCTCTTGAAGAAGGTCTGCAGATACACCTCTCTAATGGAGACTTATGTGTGTAGTTTGAAAAGCTACCCACAAAGGCTTCCCTTGCCTGTCTCATGGGAAAACCAAAATTCTCCAGATCTCCTTTCAGGCCAGAAGCATAGCTTGTCATACATCATCAGGTGCTGTACCCAACTCACCCAGGCTTGAAGAGCTCCAGCCTGGCCATCATCGATGGCACCTCCTGCCTTCTGCTAAAACATGGGAGAGTTCTTCCTCTCCAAGTTTCACAAAAGCATGCTGTCACACAGAGGGCATGCAAGAAGAATAAAATGCTAGCCTCTCCATCCACACTAGCCACGCCTGATGACCTCCCTCTTCCCTCTTGTCCTCCTGAGAAGATGCATGTGGGGGCAGGATGCTTTGCCTCCCTGGCTGTTATGAATAGAGAATTCTACTAAGCCAGAAGGAAAGAGACTTGGCCTTTGGTGCTGGCAGGTCTTCCAAAGCTCGCCTCAGCATAGCAGGGCTATGGAGCCTTCTACCCCCTGAGTCCTACTTGCCAATTATGGAGTCATAGGTCAAGCTCTACTGAAATTGTGTGATACAAATATTCACAATGGAGCTATCCACAGGTAAAGAAGAGGGCAAAGAGATGTCTAAAGAGAGAATATCTTGTGTACTGTATGGATGCATCACCTGTCAATTAAGAAGCCTGTGACCTGTAGGAAAGGGTAGAATAGAAGGTGGGAAATCTTAGAGGCAGAAAGAATTATGGGATAGAGCTAGGGGCAGAAGGAGTCCCATGGTACCTTAGCACAGGTAACCAGACACATGGCAGGATGTAGATTGGTGTGAATGGGTTGTTTTAAATTATTAGCCAGTCAGGGAACAAGCTTAGCTATATGGCCTAGGTATTTGTATATATATTTTCAGTCTTGAGTCTACTCCGGGAGCTTGGGGTGGGAGGAAAACATTCCACAGCACAACTGAAAAGTGACTAGAAGTCCTCATCATCGGTAGAGAGAAAGGGTCTTCCATAGTCCTTCGGAAGAGCAGAGCGTCAACAGAGCAGTCAGTGTGGACGGGTCTGCACAGGGCATCCTTGGGGGAAAGAGTAAGGATAAATACTAAACAGGAACTAATTCAGGTGCTAATATACTATAGGCTGTCTCCACAGAAAGAAAGTCCAAGAGTGAACAATGGTCCCACAGGAGCACTGTGCACACTACTGAGTCAAACACCATGTGAGGAGGGTTTGGACCAATTCCAAAGCTTCTCCTGCAGAAGGCAGAGGGAAATTAAGAACATGAGGAGCTGTGACAGGAAGATCCTTGCAGGGGCAGCACGCAACTCTGGCTGCCCAGGGAGCTGGGAGTGATGTAATACTGAGGGGTAAGGGGAGATGTTTTCACACTCTGAGCACCTGCAGCTTCAAGGGGCCACACCCTCCCTCCCACAGTAGGTGACCTCAGGTCGGCTCTACCTCACCCAGAGGAGAGGGTCTCTGTCAAGTTGACATCATTCTCCCTACTGACTGGCCAGCGGTTTGCTCGGAGTGTAAAGCTGTTGACCTGCTTAGTTTGTTGAGGTTTTTTTTCCTCTTGGACACATGATCTCACACTCCGTAGACCGGGCTGACCTGGAACTCTTTATGTATCTCAGGCTGACAATACTCCTGTCCCTGCCTCCCAAGAACTAGAATTAGACTTGTGAATCATTAGGCCCCGCTTTGTCTCTTTTAACACAGTTGACGGCATCTTGTGTTTTTTTTTTTTTTTTTTTCTGAAAATACGTTCTAATTAAAATAAGGCACAAGAATGTGCTAGATGGGGCTTGAGAAGAGATCGGTATTCTACAGTGCTAGGGTAAGCTGGAAGGTTCTGAACAAGGCCACCAGATGCAGCTTATTATAACTGACAACTCTCGTTAAAAAAAAAAAAAATCAGTAGGTCACATAGATCACATCAACAGGATCAGCCCTTCAAAGATGGGACCAAAAGGAGCTACAGAGATCCCCTGGCTGACTGTTGGCATGCGAATCTTACCTCTCTCTGAGGACTCGGGTGTCAATGTGTGAGAAGCACATAGGGAGAGGCCATCTTTGCATCCTATCCTGAGATGGAAAAGTATCTAGAAGCAAGAAAGGCTGATGACACAGAAAACCAAGCAGAGCACACCCTCGCTGGCAGAATAAATGGCTAACATGGCTAACGGGGTGTCCCCACGCACACAAGCCTCAGGCAGGCAATGAGAAAGAGAACTTCAAGGGGCACACAGAACCCCACGGCGAGGGTTTCTTCCTTCTCCATCCTTTATTGACACCATCTACTTTTCCTGTATTCACTTCCCCCTGACGACTGTAAACACTAGAAGGAAAAGTTTGTCCGAACAGAGAAATTAACACACAAAAAGAAATGTTTTCCCATTGCATTGGAAATGAGCATTTAAATCCTTAAAACAGACTGAAGTATTTGATTTAAAAACAAACCCAGGAACCAGGCATGATAGTACATGCCTTTAATCCCAGCAGTCTAGTGACAAAGACAGGTAAGATCCAAGTTCAAAGCCAGCCTGGTCTATAGAGCAAGTTCCAGGACAGCCAGGACTACAAGCAAACCAACCCAGGAGTGTGCGACCCAAGCTCAGCACCACATGTCATATGTCACTTGTATGGTTCCCCCCCCCCCAGACTGCTTCTGTCACGCTTGCTGGGAAATTCCATGTGGGAAACATGCCTAGCTTGTATGCTGTTCTCCATCAGAGTGTTCCAGACACACGAGACTAAATAAAGAGAGTGAGGGATGCTAAGTTCACACAGAGCTAATCTATCTTTGCTGCCATTGTCCTAGCCTCATGTCTATAGTGACTACCCTGATAAGGAACATCAGCTGTGACACCCTTCAGCCCTTCATAGGAGTTTCGAGAGTCGTTCCTCAGGGGAAGCAGGAAAGAGAAAATTCTGGGGCTGTACTGTGGAGAATCTCAACCCAGATGAAGGGTATGCCTGGGGCTCTGATAGATGGCCTTTAGATCAGAGCAGAGAGAGCGGTGGAGGGAGGGAGGGAGGGAGGGAGGGAGGGAGGGAGGGAGAAAGAAAAGAAAAGAAAAGAAAAGAAAAGAAAAGAAAAGAAAAGAAAAGAAAAGAAAAGAAAAGAAAAGAAAAAGGCTATGCACATCTATAACCCAGCACTGTGGGGTAGCACAAACCAGAAGATGAGGGGCTTTCTGGCTGCCAGGCCAGCTCCAGGTTCTGGTTGGGGATAAGCTGACAAATGATAGAGCCGGACATGCCCAAGGACTCCCTCCAGCCTCCACACCTGAGCAATGAGTTCACCAGCTCATGCACACAGAAATTAGTAAGCGTGGCATCCTCTTGCTGATCTCTTTCACACTCATGTTGCGTCCTGGAGAGAGTGGGCAGTGGACTCTGTCTATCGGCAAGCTGCCCTCCGCGGAACTAACACATTTAAGGCACTGTCTTTTAAACGGTCAGCCTTCAGGAATAGTGTGTATTTGTCACCCAATAATAAATGGCATGGTGCCATCCTCAGGAGAAGTTGCTCTAGTGGCAGCGAAGCCAAAACAGACAGACCCACAGACAGTCAAAGTCTGCAACAGGCAGACTTGTAGATATACCATTCTTACATCAAATCACTAGCCCAGAAAAAACCTGTATTGCTCCAGTATCTCAAGCATTGCTCTGAATTCATCGAGAAAGCACGCTGCAGAAAGCAGGGATGGCTAAGGACCTTTTTCCCCTTGCTGGGCAAGAGAGGAAGACAGACTGAAGAAGTGCTCAGCAGGACAGGCCACTGATCCCTGGAGGGCAGCACACAGGAACAGAGCCAGTGCTGGCTCAGAGACAGGTTTACTCTAGACAGTTTCTCGTCACCTTTGAGAGGGCCAAGGGAACTGGCCCGAAATCTTGGACAATGACAGTATGCCCTTCCTTGAACTGGTCAGTCAACTGGTCCCCTGGGGAACTAACCTCAACTTCACAACTGCCTCAGAATGCCCACGGGAGAGCTGGCAAAAGGCGTCACGGGTTCCAGGTTCAAACAGAAAGAGGGCACGCTGCCTTCTCAAGCCAGGGTCACAGAACCACTTGGCTTGAGAAACCTGCCAGGCGGTCGGCCAGCGATGGCCTCTGTGTTTGTTAAAGTCTGCCTAGCAACCCCTGGCAACTTCTGAAAGCACATTCGGTCATCCTGGAAAAATAAACACCTGCCAATGGAACGGCGAGGTTCGAAGTGTGTGCCCTTCCCTCCTGGAGAGGAAAGCTTGCTGTTAGCTTCCCTTCTGTGGACGGAGGTGCAGTGGCTGCAGTTAAGAGCATGAGGGTGGGGATGGCAGAGAGGAAAGTGAAGTTTCGGTCCAAACACCAGAGTGACATTCTTCATAATACAAACCCTAATGGTACTTGGAGAATTCTCACTGTTAAGAACTCACATTTATTTCACTTAATATAATCATCTCCAGATCCATATGTTTTCTTACAGCACATGCTTCCTCTCACTTAAATATAAATACATACGCCTTTGACATGAACATAGAAGGGGCGTAATGAGAGGGAAGATGAAATCTAAAGTGAGGGGGAGGAAACAAGAGGAAGGTAATGACCTCGATATGTCACAAAGCAGCAGAAGGGAAGAACTAGGCAAAGAGAAGCGGGAGATGGGACAGCAAAGAGCAGCAGGGGCTGAAGGAGGGCCTGGTGTACTGACATACATTTGTCCATACACACACATACATGAAGACATCACAACCAAACCCTTCTCTTTGTACATCCACTTTAAAAATCAATCTTAAAAATCGAGAGAGAAAAAAGAGTTGACATCTAAAAATAACTGTGTGGTCTGGAGAGAGGGCTCAGCAATTAAAAGTGGAGATGGATCTCACAGAAGCCCTCAAGTTTGGTCCCCAGAACCCAGGTCAGGTGGCTCACAACTGTCTGTAACTCCAGTTCAAACAGATCCGGTGCCTTCTTCTGGCCTCTGCAGGCACCTGCATTCATGTACACATACCCACACACAGACACAGACAGACAGACAGACAGACACACACACACACACACATACAAGTACAGATGATTAAAAAATGAAATCAATGTTTACAAATAATTTTTGCCTCTGGGTTAAAGTGTATGTAGAACCTTATTAATGAATTGAACATACACTAAATGTTACAGTGGTATAAGCTGATAATCTACACAATTGCTCTTAACTTAAATTTCTGATATGGAAGGGACACAGAAGTATTCTCAGGTTTCTAAAGTCTTTACATGGAAGACAGCTTCATTTTCTTCTTAGAAGATTGACCTTACGAACAACAATAACAAGTTCAATTCAATTACAGTTTCAAAGACTAACAACGTTTAAAAGTCCAAAAAAGAAAATACTGTTCTTATCTAGTTGTTTCAAGAACGCTCAGGTGGCTCTGGACGGACAACCTCCCCAGAGTCTTGAAAAGCACTGGCAGTGGAATGCCACAAACATAGCTTGCCTGGAACACACATGTCTTTAATGAAAACCAGAGGCTCCCAGGCCTGGGAATAGGTGGGTCCGTGCACTGCATTTTGACCAAGTTAATATGAGAAAGGGTGAACTGTGAGCTCCAAGAGCTAAACACACACACACACACACACACACACACACACACACACTTTCTCTCTCTCTCTCTCTCTCTCTCTCTCNCACACACACACACACACACACATACAGACACACACACAAAACTAACTCTCTTATGCAAACTATCTTTCTTACACAACTCTCTTATACAACTATGGCAGATATATAGGTTCTAGTGGTCCTGGGTGGGTTGTGAGAAGTTCTATGAGCTTTTATTTTTCCCTTTTAAATAAGCACAAAGCATTCGAGCACATAATGCAAAGAAACAAGTCTATTACATCCTACACTTAGAACAAGAATCATGGGCAGGGGAGTGTAACTCAGCTGGTGCAGTGCTTGCTCAGTATGCATGAAGCCCTGGGTTTGGGTGTAATAACACAAGAAAAAAAATCCACAGTTTGAAGTCACCTTTGGGTGCATAGCAATTTTGAGACTGGTTTAAGTTACATAAGACCCTGTCTTAGAAATATAATTAAAAGGAAAAGCAAAGTCAATAAAAGGCAAGTCTAGGTTGGTGGGTTGCCTGCTGTGGAGGGCTTCTACTACCTGCACCCCAGCATCTCCTCAAGAAAGTTAACAGAAGCTTTTCCAAGCTTGGAACAGTGTCAAGTCTGTGGTCTTCCAAAGCCACTGGTCCCGTCTTCCACACTCTGCACCCCAGAGTCTTGTAGGTTTCTGCTTGAGCTCTGGATGACATTCGGGTTGTTGGTGCAAACTTCTGCCCCCCACCTTGAGGTATGTCTGGCTGTCCCTCTTTTTTGCACTGTGCTTTCAGTCTTTGTCTCTTTGTCAATTCCTAAACCATTTCCAGTCCCTTTCTGGAAAGGGGGTTAAGATGGCATCGTATAAAACTCCATATCTGGGGCTGGAGAGATAGCTCAGCAGTTAGGAGTACTGACTGCTTTTCTAGAGGTCCTGAGTTCAATTTCCAGCAACCACAAGGTGGCCCACAACCATCTGTAATGGGATCTGATGCCCTCTTCTGGTGTGTCTGAAGACAACTACACTGTACTTATATAGATAAAATAAATAAACCTTAAAAATATTTTTAAAAATTAAAAATAAAAAATAAATAACTACATTTCTGCAATTCAGAGTTGTCTCTATGAATGCCAGAATTCAACTTTACCTAGCCTTGCTCAGACGTGAATGTAATGGAAGATGCCTCTGAAGGTCTGGTAGTGACTGACAACCATAGAGGAGAGTTGCTTCAGGAAATATCTAGACTACTTGGCAAATGTGAGACACAAGAAGACAGCAAGGAGTATTGCAATCGGAGAGCTCCAAAATGATCACACAATCACTGCACATAGCCCAACTCTCTAAGGTGCATACAGTTGCCATGCAGTCAAGACCACCATCCCTCCCTTCCATGTTCATGTCCCAACTTGTCTGTGAAATGTCATAAAACCTTCAGAGGCCCAACAAACAACAGGGACCTCAATATCCCAGTTTACAGTGGGAAAATCAGCTTATCTTTAAGTCATGGGTTGCTTAAAGGGGTAAAAAGCACAAAATTTTATTCACTGGCATCAAGGAAGGGACAATTGGTTGACCCACATATTAGTAAATGACACTTGTGGGCATGAAGGTGTAAGAAAGATAAGGAGGAAAAGCCCACGTTTCCAGAGCACATGAGGCTTGGGTGATCTCCACAACAGAGGTTTGTATGGTCAGACACAGGATGCGTGCAGTGGCTGCCCTGAACCAAGAACTGCAAGTCAGAGTCTGAACACGACGTCTGCAGATGTCCTCAAATCACCAGGAACTTGTTACAGGAAAAGTTCCACAACATTCCAGGAAGAAAGCCAGCCTCAAAATCATCTCTGTGACCTTCTCCTCTCCCTGACTAAGCATCATTGTTTTATGTCCTAGAACACAGCACACATGGACTGAATAAACATTGCAGGGAAGATAGGCTGGGATCTACACAGTGCAGAATTCAGCTCTTGACCCTAGAAGCCTCATTGCCTCAGGGCTAAGTATCTTCCAGTTACCCAGGAAGCTCAGAGCCCAGATCACATCACAGAGCCCAGATTTTCTTAGCCATTCTTCTAGGCAGGTTGTACCACTAGGTAATTAACACATCTAAGTACCAGCTTTAGGGTAACTGGGGTTTATTCACAGAGCAATGCTGGCATTTTGGAGCCCTGGCTACTTCCATGTTAGCACAAACTTGTGACACCCCTGCAACTTCACAATTTGCCTTTTCTGCTAAATAGTTTTGTACCTAGGCTGAATTTTAGGTCTGTCCCTGTGAACATGAGGGGTCTACCTCTCCTGACACCACCACTCCTTAGTGCTGAGGTTTCCAGCATGCAACACCACTCTTGGATTTTACAGGGATGTTAGAAACCCAGACTCAGGCTAGAGAGATGGACCTCTTCCAGAGGTCCTGTGTTAAATTCCCAGCAACCACATGGTGGCTCACAACCATCTGTAATGGGATTGATCCGATGCCCTCTTCTGGTGTGTCTGAAGACAGCAACTGTGTACAATAAATAAATAAATAAATAAATAAATAAATAAATAAATCTAGAAAGGAAGGAAGGGAGGGAGGGAGAGAGAGGGGGGGAGGTGAGAGGGAAAGAAGGAAGNAAGGAAGGAAGGAAGGAAGGAAGGAAGGAAGGAAGGAAGGAAGGAAGGAAGGAAGGAAGGAAGGAAGGAAGGAAGGAAGGAAGGAAGGAAGGAAGGAGAGAGAAAGACAGAAAGCCAGACTCTGGTCCCCATGCTTGTGTCTATCTATTTTACCCACTGAGCCGTCTCCTCTAACTCAACATTTTTAATGAGTGAGTGTATCATTTCCTTCACTCATTCAGCAAGCACTGTTGAGTGCCTTCTTATACCATGGCTATAATAAGCAAGTTATGATTCAGGTGTGTAGGTGTGTATCTGTGTGTGTGTGTGTGTGTTTGTGTGAAGACTCTCAGTAGTAAAGGTAGGTGATTCTTTGGATTCTAATTTGGCTTATAACACTTCAGCCTATAAAGAAGTTTAACTACACCCTTCTCTGGAAACTATGGATGGTTGATTATCCCATGGTAGCCTGTTTGTAGGCAAACATTTTTGGTAAACACATACTCTATCAGCTCCTTTTTTATACAACCGGTACCACTTAGTATCCAAAGAGTCAATGCATCCACATGGATGTTGTTGCCAATAGGAAGGATAACTGTGTCTCACTGTAACTACACAGGCATCAACAGTAGACAGAAAAACAGCAACACGTATAGTTGTCATAGAAAAAGAACAACATTTAATTAGGGCTGGCTTACAAGTTCAGAGGTTCAGCTCATTATCATCAAGGCAATAACATGGCAGCATCCAGGCAGGCATGGTGCAGGAGGAGCCGAGAGTTCTACATCTTCATCTGAAGGCTGCTAGGAGAAGACTAGCTTCTAGGCAGTTGGAAAAGGGTCCTAAAGCCCATGCCCACAGTGACACACTTCTTCCAACAAGGCCGCACCCACTTCAACAAGACCACATCTCTTTAACAGTGCCATTCCCTGGGCCAAGCATATTCAATCCACCACAACAGTGTCGGCTCAAGTCTTTCTTCAATTCAATCCCTTTATGAGGTATGTAGGCTGCTTAGTTCACGAGACATTGCTGTCAACAGAGAAGGGAACAGAAGATCCTTCTGGCTTATTTTTAATGAAAAAAAAAATGGTCAGTCCTGTCCAGATCTTACTTAGCCATGAACTGGGTGTGAGGTTTGAGGCTAAAAAGAAGCCCCCCTGCTAGGTCTGACCCTGTTTCTCAGTATCATGTTCAACAAGATGAATTAGGTTTAATTTTGGTGGCAGGCACCCATCATCAAAGATCTCATTACCCAACTCCCTGAGAAGTCCAAGGAGAACCAGGGCCTTGGAAAACACAGGAGGACCACGTGCCTCTCACAGGAAGCAAACACCCCGTGAGTTGAACCTTCTACCCGAAACTGAGTGGAAGTCTCTGTTCCTGACTTTTGTACACAAAAACAATTAGAATTTTTAAAATTTATTTTGAGATGGGATCTTAAGTAATCCAGGCTGGGTTCAATCTTGCCAGGTAGCTGAGGATGGCCTTGAACTATTGATTCTCCTTGTCTTCTGCCTCTGAGCGCTGGGATTACATGTGAGCACCAATCTGCCCAGCTTAAATGGTGCTAGGGATTGGACATGGAGCTTTAGACATGCAAAGCAAGCGTTCTGCTAGCTGAGCTGGATCTCTAGGATCTCTAGCTCTAAAATGCTGTTTTAGTAAGATAGGAGAAGTATGCTCGGGTCCACCACGCACCATGGTGACACCCCAGTGGGTTTGCCATAGCTCAACGATTGCCAAGAGCACATCTTAAATGTTCTGCCACAATATCATCATAGGAAGGACCGACTAGCTTCACTTTGCCCTATCTCAGAATCTTCAGATAACAACCAGAGCATCATGATGAAAAGCATAAGCCGGGCGGTGGTGGCGCACACCTTTAATCCCAGCACTCGGGAGGCTGAGGCAGGCGGATTTCTGAGTTCGAGGCCAGCCTGGTCTACAGAGTGAGTTCCAGGACAGCCAGGGCTATACAGAGAAACCCTGTCTCGGAAAAACAAAACAAAACAAAACAAAACAAAAAAAAAAAGAAAAGCATAAAATTGTGTTTGTCAACTGTACGGGGAGGGGAAGGGTAGGAGGGTTCCAGGGCTACTACAGACCTGTGACTCCATGCCAATGCTGATGCATCACGGGAGAACAAACCCTGTTGTGGGGCTACCCGTCCTTGGCTTTCAGGATAGTCAGCTCTGTCTCCCTTGCTGCGTGGAGTCACTGGGCACTCTCATCTCCCTGTGCCACAAACCCTAGCCCTTGCTACTCCCTGGCTGACACATAGGCTCTTTGGATGAGGTGACTTTGTAGTCTGTAAACTCTGGGTGCCCCACATGCTGTGCCTATTCACAGTATCTCAGAGACATCCAGACCAAAACAGGGAAGAGAAACAGAAAGACAGAAAGACGGATGGAGGGGGTAACGAGAGTCAAATAAATGAAGCTTTCTCCCTGTGACTATGACTTCAGTGATATCAATTCAGATTCCATCTGTGCAAAGAATAAACAACACCATGCTCCCCCCCATCCCACTCCTTTCTTCCCTCCTTCCCTCCCTCCTTAGAGGGCAGGACTAGAGGATGAATTTAGGGCTTCACACATACAAGGCCAGCACCCTATTGCTAAGCACAGTCTAACTTTAGCCATTGTTTTGCCAACTGGCCTTTTGAAAGCTCTCATCATTATTTACCTTAAAAAGCACATTTGTTATTTTCTGTACAATTAAAGAGATGATTAAGAAAATAAAATCCATCTTCATGGGCAACTCTGTGCATACCCTGCCCCTGGGCATCCGTTCACTCCTGGCAAGATACTACTTCCATCGTCATGATCTCCCCTGAATGTTGTCTCTAACATTCCTACCTGGACTTCAAAGAAAACGTAGTAGATAGAATTCTGCTTTGCTATCAAAAAATAGCTCTCCAGTAGCTGTCATGCACCTGCAATTTCTTTTAGGAGAGACAGTAGTCACCCCTAACTCTCTCCTGCTGTTCCTCTTCATTCTAGGACATCTTCCAAAGATTCTTGTGCCTCTTTCTCTTCATGCATACCTCCCCCAAAGTCTCCAGGTCACCCTTGCTCCACGGTTTAAGCAGCTCCGTTAGAGCACCACAGCACTAACTTACTTGGTGCCCCTAGTCCACCAGGCCTGTACTGATCACTGATCAGGACATCACTGACACCCACACTGTCCACTAACTGCACACACACCCTTAGTCCTTCTCAGGTCTAACAGAACAGTCCTTATTCAACACTAACAAAGAGCTTGCATGGTGATATTAGTTATGGCCCTGTACCCAACCCAGCAGGTCACAGACGTTCCTGAGCAGCCCGTGGGTGACTCCCATTACCAGTCTGTTTAGCCCATTCTGCAAACATGATTGTTCTCTCATTAAAAATGAATCTCAGGCTGGAGACATGCTCAGCAGTTAAGAGCACCGACTGCTCTTCCAGAGGTCCTGAGTTCAAATTCCAGCAACCACATGGTGGCTCACAACCATCTGTAATGAGATCTGATGCCCTCTTCTGGTGTGTCTGAAGACAGCTACAGTGTATTTACATATAATAAATCAATAAATCTTTTTTTTTTTAAATGAATCTCAGTCTGTCCTGGTACCTTCAGTCCATCCTAATTAAGCCACAGCCTTTCTGTCCCGGAGGATTTCATACTTCACAATATAGGATCAACAGAGTAAGGCTCTTAAGGTGACCAACTACCTGTTACATGTCAGTTTACCACGTCATTAGCAGGAGAAAGGGGAGGTGAGAGAGGAGGAATAGAGGAAGGACTACAAAAGGAAAAGAATGTCTATAGGTAATAAAAACCTGTCTGCCTCGAAAACGTAAGATATAGACATCTAAATAGAAACAAATTGGTTCTAGGGTGTTACCCTATAGTAGAGCACATGCTGGCTTATACAAAGTCCTGGGTCTGATCCCCAGTATTGCAAAAGAAAAATAAATTAAAAAAAAATCAAAGCAGCAAATGAGATAGAAGAATCAAGACAAAAAGGATCTCTCCACATACAAGACACAACCAACCCAACCCTACCCGGAAACAAGCTGCCATATGTATTCTAGAACTGCATGTGTGTTCAGAGGAGGGCCTCATCCCATGATGCTGGCAGCTGTTCCACCATCTTTTGTCTGTAAGATGCAAACTCTATTGTCATCTGTCAATCAAACCTCCACTTAGGTTTGTTACCATACCTTCCTGCTTATAAACCTGGCATGAGAGCACTATGTCAGCTCATTTGGCTCCCAGATCTATAAGAAATTACACTTTTTTTTTTCAAGAGAGCTGACACCCAGGTCTTCTGTGGCTGGTCCTACGCTCTGCAGCCACTGGCTGTTTCAATGCTGAAGGCCAGATCTTGTGGATCCTACCTCAATACAGCATCCCTGCCTCTGGACCATCCAAGTTATAAACAACCTACTTCGCAGACCCTGACTCCCACCACAGCCTCTCAAGGGGGCCATGGCACCTTTCTGTATGTGTTGGGAGGGGGCTCAGAACTAATCAGACTCGTAGTACTGTAGCAATCTTTAAGTGCTGCGTGTTCCAGTTGACAAGAAGACAGAGGTGAGACCACCTTTCTCCTTGAAAGGGCGTGTGGATTTGGGGAAGATGTGAATGACCTAGGAGAGGCTTTTTTGCAGAAGAGCCACACAGTGGCCATCTGTTCACAACCTGGGCAAATGGCTTCAGTTCCCAATGTCCTGTTTTCCCCATCTATTCAGCAACCCAGGAACTCTCTGAGGTCCCACACAACACCAACACCCCTTAGTCCTAAAACAGATGCACAGAGCAATGTGCTAGGTCCCCAAACAGAAACTACATGGATTGCAAGGAGGGTCCCTCAGTTGAAACCAGAGTTCTCTGAGCAGCTAGTCTGGCTGTCCAGATTGCTCCTGGAAGCTCCCATCTCTGCCTCCTCAGGTGACAGGGAGCCACTATGCCTGCCCAGGCTTCGAGTGGTTCTCAGCATGTGAGAGCTCCAGTCCTCAGACTGCACAACATGTGCTTCACCCATGAAGCTATCTCTCCAGATCTGTAACATTAAATTTTATGGAATAAAGCTGAACAGAGAGTTTAAGTCACCAAGTAAAGGACACACAAGCGATAAATAAGGTATATTGTTATATACAATTAATAGTGCACGTGACTCCAAAATCACTTTTATCGACACTGGTGATACACATGAGTGTAGAATCTGTCCCTGCCTGTTACCCACAATTCATCCCAGTGCCTCCCAACCCTGGCTTAAAGTCACCTGACCTCCTTTTAAAGAACCAATGCCCATCCATGCCTTTCTACCAGGACAACCGAGCTCGAACCTTGGAGCCCCAGGAGGTTAAAATCTTACAAGCAGACTTGTAGATACTGCTTTGAAGTTTCAAGTTCCCTCCAAGCTTTAACACCAGGACTGAGGAAGTGGGAGAACTACAACAGGAATTCCCCTTGGTGACTGAGCTGGAAGATCCTTCCCCACAAGAGCTCCTGGACCTCAAAGGCTCTTGGCCTTGCCTCTTCGTGCACATTTATCATTACACTGGTGGTTTAATGCTGATTGTAACATATTCTAAAGTGATAGCCAACAGTTCCTTAATCCTACAAACAGAACCCAATTCCCCACACCTTGCCAAATCGAAAGTATTCGTATCCATTTCTCAGAAAGTCTTGTCTCCTTTCCATAATACGGGGCCAGAAATAAACTGCAGCAGCCAAAACTTTCGACTTTTTTTTCCGCCCTGAAAATACATTTTTAAGTGACCTCTCACACAAGGATCAGAACTTACATTAAATGCGGTAACGTTTATTTTATAGACATCATTCCGAACTTGACTGTTTTATGATCAAAAATATAATAAAGGTATCACAATAGCTGAGAACCCATGTTGCAAAACCTCATTAAAAAAACAATAATAATCTTTGCTGAGACTGCCATGGTTATTCAGTAGAGTCGTAGTTATGTGTTCCTAACCCCAAGCTAATAAAGGAGTCAGGGCAGAAGATCTTTCCAGCAGGCCTGTGTTCCTGAGCTCAAGATCCAACAGCCATAAGTATTGGAAAAGCAAACTGCATGGCCGAGTATCCGGTCACCTTGAAGATTGATTTGATTTGTTTTGTTTTGTTTTGTTTTTGTTTTGGTTTGGTTTTTTGTTTTGTGTTGTTTTGTGTTGTTTTGTTTTCTAAGACAAGGTCTGACACTGTAGCCCAGGTTAGCCTAGTGTTCACTATATAGCCCAGGCTAACCTGAAACTTACAGCCATTCCCCTGCCTTAGTCAACCAAGTGTGGGAGTTACAGGGCTGAGCCACAACAGCATTTGCAACCATTTTCAATTTTTTACTCTTTCTGAGGAAACAACTCATGGAACAAATGATCTGCTGAGTTCTGGATTCAAATCCTTCCACTCATCCTCATAACTTTCCAGTGAAAACCCAGAGGCCATTATGAAATGAAATGATTTTATAAAGTTTAACCTGTTTTCTAAAAGATATATGTGAATGAAGGGGTATCCCCACCTCTTGCCCTACCTCTGCAAAGGTTCCCATTGGTTCTGCTGCAAAGAGCCCAGAGCCTCCCTTAGACACTATGGGGCCATGGGTATGGAAGGCACCATAACCCCATTAAACCCTGCCAGCAGCTCAGCCACAAGGCCTTCCTTCCCTCAACACACCAACTACACTTCCTAAAGGAGGGCATCTCTGAAAATCAAAATCCTACTCAAAACATGGGCCTCTGGGAAGCCTTGAAGTCTCAAGAGTGGAAAAAAGATCACGTCCTACATTTCCCCTATGTTTCCTGCCCAATTCGTGACATTTACAATCTCCTTCTCTGAGTGTGCTACCCGAGGACAGGAGCCATATGGGAACCCCTTTCTCTCCACAGTCATGGCTTCCAAGGACGACGGCATTAGTGTCCGTGAGTTTAGCTTTGAAACCAGCTCGCTCTCGCTCTCGCTCTTGCTCTCCCTCTCCCTCTCATGCCTCCAGCGAAGGGCCTGGTCCCTCAGAGTCAAGCTTTTTGGAAGCCAGGTTTGCCTCTTCTTTGGCGTTCCCAAGAGACCCATCAGACAGGAGGGATTTAGGATTCCTTTCTTACAAGGGAACAGGTCTCATTATCAGGAGACGAAAAGCATAACCCGGAGAAGTATTCAAATAGGAAGAAACTCACAGCCGTGTTCCCATCAAGCCCTGAGAAAAATCACTGCCTCGAGTTTGCCAATACCTCCCTCTCAAGAGCTGTCTAGAGCCAAGAAGAGCCTGGCCTCTCCAAACCTCCAGTGCTGGGGAACCGGCCACACCACATGGCTCCGAACAGCACCCACCACCAGAGAAGATCTACTTAACTTACAAAAACAATGCCATGCCCCCAAAGTGTCTTGCTCTCTTACTCACGGGAGATCAAGGTTCCCCAGTAATTCCAGAGCTCCTAGGCTCATGGGAAATACAGGTTTTCATCTTCTTCCAAAACAAATAATGGAAAACTCAGGAAAGAAAGTCAAAAGGAAACTGGGGGTTGGGGGGCATCCACATTACACCTGTCCAGTCTGTTGTCATGGTGATAACAAACAACAGAAACTGTGGGCCATCAATGGTCACCTACGTTGACAAACTCCTCAGTCAATGCAAAGGAGAGGAAGGCATTCCTGACCATTCTCACTTCACTGGGGGCGAAGGGGGGAAAAAAAAAGAAAAGGAGACATTCCCAAATCCATTTCTCCACCACGAAAATGCCTGAGACCACTCTTTTTCAGGAAAGAATGTACAGCCGAATTTTTGAACTGCCCAAGAGCCGGTTTAGAAAAGCCACAAGTGCTTCATATTGGACATCAGACAATAGCATCCAGAATATCTGATCACTTAATTCAAGGGTCAAGTTACTTAGAGAAGCTTAAAGTAATAAGATGTTCCCCTGAACCATTATTAAGGAAAACAGAAATATTTACATACTTTACTGACTTCTCTGTGTGTTGGCCACACACACACACACACACACACACACACACA
>NC_034598.1:36103223-36108642 GCF_900095145.1 Mus pahari
AGAGAGAGAGAGAGAGAGAGAGAGAGAGAGAGAGAGAGATAAAAACAGTATCAATGGGCACTGGAGAGATCACACAGCAGTTTAGAATACTTGCTGCTCACCTAGAGAAGCCCAGTTCAGTTCCCAGTGTCCATGGCCAGCAGCTACTAAACCCCCATCTCCTAAAACTCCAGCTCTGGGGATCTGAGGCCCTCTTCTGGACTCTGCAGCTACTGCACCCAACATGCATTGTCATATAGAGACACACAGATACTTTTTTTTTCTTCCAGAGTCCGTTTTATTTTATTTTGCATGATGACCTCTAGCCTATACATTTTCTTGAACATTTCATGAATATTTTTTATCTTTTATTTATTTACGTATTTATTTACTTTAAACTTCAGATTGTATTCCCTTTCCGGTCCACCCTCCAACTGTTCCACAACCCATACCTCCTCCCTGACCCATCTCCACGAGGATGTCCCCACCACCACAAATCTAAAAGAAAAAAAGATTACATTTAAGCATAAAGACTCAGCATTTGAAAAGGTGCCTTTGTAAGTCACAGTTAACTGAATACACTTTTAAATGATAAGATAAAATAGAGGAGGGTGTCAGGCTTCCAACACTTACAGAACAATGAATGGCCAGTGGAGGAGACACAATGAATTTTATCACTTCTACCACTCTTCCGACTAAAGACTAAGGTTGTCTCAGCTGAGACAATTGACCTATCCATTCTGGATTACAGTAGACCAAGCTTTCCTTGAAGCAATTTTTCCTCTAGAAGACCACACTCCCTAACTTTGTAGTTTCAAAAAATGCCAAAAGCAATCTTTTTTCCTAAAGGGCAGGAGTTTAGAGTGATAACAGTATAATATTAACCACCAGGGAGTATCTCTTCCAAGTTAGTTATGCCATTAGCCCTGGGCCAGGGCACAATTTGTCGGTTTCCAAAGAAACATCCAATATCTGATTGCAAATAAAATAAAAATACCCCTTCATTTAAAATATGTGATGTGTGCTTTGGGGGTTGCCATGCATAGCCCCGTGCAGAGGAGTCCTGGGGATCCTATCAAAGACCACAGAGATGCTAAGTGGACTTCATCTTCATCAGCCATCAAGACCCAAGTAGCTAATAGCCTTTGGCTTTCATCAGTCACACTGGAAAGACATCCCCACATCCATCCCCCACCTTACACACTGTAACACATTTTCCTGCCAAGAAAGGGCTGATTGGGATCATTTTCACAAGAGGAGGAAAAAAAAAAGATGAAGAGGAAACAGGGTAGACGATGAGTAAGCCATGAACCACTGCCCAAGAGACAAAAGCCACAAGGAAGAAAACAACCTGGAAGATCACTTCCATGTGCTGAGAGGAAAGTTGCTGTCAGGCGTGGAGAACAAACCAGAGAGACCACTGATAAGCTGAGCCACTCCCTCCCTTGTAAAGAATAGACAGAGCCAAAGCATGAAAGATATAATTGTTAGGGAACATTGTAAAGCAAGCTTCTCTCTCTCTCTCTCTCTCTCTCTCTCTCTCTCTCTCTCTCTCTCTCTCTCTCTCTCTCTCTCTCTCTCTCTCTCTCTCTCTCTCTCACACACACACACACACACACACACACACTTCCATGCACACACATCCATGTGTGCGCACACACAGTTCACACTGTGCACCTTATGCAGACAGTTTAATCCATAGCCCTGTTACCCAGAAAATACTGAAAGTCACTTTCATATACGTGTGCAAAAAAGATGAAGATTACATCTACAGTTCTATTTCAATATAATGAATGGGATCATAGGTTAAGTCTTTTCCTTTCTCAGACTGATTACATTTTTTTTTCAAGATGACTTGTAATGATGGCAATAGAAAAAATAATAAATGACAGGCGATTGAAATGTGTCAATCAAACTGAATATATGCATTTAATAAATGGCACTTTACTATGTTGCTCTATTTCTCTGTGACAGTAAATGTTTTCTACAGGATCATTTCCTACATTAGGAAGTGAAGTGGTTCAAGGTTTCCTCTAGAATGATATACATTGAATCCTTTACCTCCAGCAGCTTACTTGGATACAGGGCCAGGACAGATGTAGTGAGTTAAAATGTGACCACAGAGAATAGGGTGGGCCCCTAATCTTGTATGAAGAATGTGCTGGCTAGTTTTATATCAACTTGACCCACCTTATAGTCATCTGAGAAAAGGGTACCTCAACTGGGAAATCACCTCCTTAACAGCAAGCTATAGACAATTCTATATTCTACTAGTGATTGATAAGAGAGGCCCAGCCCATTGAAGGGGGGTGGTACACCCATGGGATGGTGGTCCAGACACTTTAAAACAGCAAGTTGAACAAATCATGATGAGCAAGCCAGTAAGCAACACTCCTCTATGACTCTGCATCAGCTCCTGCCTCCAAGTTCCTGCCCTGCACTAATTTCTGCCACCAGTGATGAACTGTGATGTAGAAATACAAGCCAAAACAAATCTTCTCCTACCCATGATGCCTTTGGCCATGACGTCTGATCACAGCACAACAGTAACCCTAACTACTAGGGAAACTAGCACCAGGATAATAGGGGGTTGCTGTGATAGACTTGGTCATATTCTGGGGAGGATTGTGGAAGGACATTGGAACTCAGGGCTAGAAAAGCCATTGAGTGTTCAATGCTTGGTGGGCTGTTCTGTAGGAGTCTGGAAGTGTTGAGAGAAATGCAGACCATGGAGGCCGGGATTTTGAGGCTTCAGAGGGAAGCAAGGACTACCAGGGCTGTTTGACATGTTGAACTAAGAATTCAGCTGGGCCCGAAGAATTAGGTGGGATTAACAACAGACCAACACTACTGAGGTGAAGCCCTGGCTTTGCTGGGACAATGGATGCTGATCAGCTGTGGTTAAAGAATCAGTTGTGATTAAGAAGAGACCTGCATCACGGAGGTGAAATCTTCTCAGGAATGTTGCCTCAGGGTTAGCACACGGAAGCTGTGTTAGGCCCAAGTTGTGCCTAGTGCTGGCAGCTGAGCTCTGTCACGTGGAAGAGTCTCCCGGGTTGTACTAGATTTAAAGGCAGGAAGGGATCGTGGAAAGGAGCTGAGGCTCGGCACTGTGAGAGGCCAGGAGAGGCCATTGGTGAGGTGCATCCTCAGTGGCAGCTGAAGCCCCAGGATTGAATGCATCCTAGAGAGAAATTGAGGCTTGGTACCAGGTGAAAGATCAAGAGTCTTTGAATAGAGCCCAGGAGAGGCTATTAGAGAAGCTAGAGCCCTCAGCACTTTGGAGATCCCAGTACCATGGGGCAACAGCCAAGGACCGCAGCAGCCGTGGAGGGGAGCCAGGCTGAACCTCTGAGACAAGCTGTGGGTACGGGTGGCAAAGCCTTTAAAGGAGCCCAGAGGATTATGACTGAATCCCAGACACTGGACGTGGGGTTATCTATCCTGTTGGAGTTTGGTTTTGCGCTGATTTGATTGTGACTGCCCTCTGCTTCTCTCTTCTCGGAAGAAGAAAAGTCAAGCCAGTAAAACAGCATCCCTCCGTGGCCTCTGCATCATCCCCTGCCTCCAGGCTCCTGCCCTGTGCGTTCCCGCTTTGACTGTTGTCAATGATGAACAGTGGTGTTGAAATGTATGGGGGGGAGGGGGGATTCTTCACTGTAGAATTGCTTTAAATTACAACGTTTCATCACAGCAACAGTAACCCTAACCAAAAAGAAAAAAAAACAAAAAAAAACAAAAAAAAACAAAAAAAAAACAAAAAACGTGTCCTTAGCAAAGGAAGTTGAGACATAGATGCACAAACTCAGAAAGCCTTGTGAAGATGCAACAGACATCAGCTGATGCGCAGATGACACCTCAGAAAATGAGAAGACCAACATGGATCAGACCCTACCCTGGGATCCTCGAATAGACCCTGTCTGCACCCCCCAACCCTACAGAGCTAGACTCTAGAGAGGAGAGAAAACAAACTCTTCATGGGGTTGGGGCTTCCTATGTGTGCTCCAATAGCCCAGAGACACACAAAAAAATGTAGCATGTGATGGCTTTGCACGTGAACCACACGTCTTCCTAACCATTTAGCTTTTGGTGGGAAGCATTTGCAGACTCCCTTTTCTTTTGCTCCAGATGCCCCCCAGATGTCTCCTCTCACTCTTTGCCCTATTTGTGGTTATGTTTAACTTCCCGCCCAGGCTTGGCCTCATGACCACAGCATGCAATACCTTGATAGACCCATCCACTCTGTGCTCATGCCTGCACGTAATGGCAGCCAGATTCAAACAGGGGAACAACTGTCCCATGCCTTCAGGAGCGACCCAGCTGCATGGCAAGAACTTGGGTCTCTTGCTGGGGTTGGTCTTGTGTGCCCTGTATTCAGATGCTGAGTTCTGTGCCCCAAGATCAGGTTGCAGTCTGGGCACAAGGGCACTGTATTGACAATGTGTTGTGGAGAATGCTCCCCAGTAATCTCTGATTGGAGGATAAAAGCCTAGCACCTGTGACTGGGCACAACAGGGGGCAGGGGGCACTTGAAATGTGGGGAGTCCCAGACTGAGACCATAGGAGAAAAGGGGGGTAGAGAAGAAAAATCACCATAAGGCAGGATGAACCATGAGCAGCTGGCAAAGAGAAGCTCACTCTGAGGACACACATGAATCAAAGCATGCCGGGCAAGATCCAGACTTTGAGTAACATAGAGGCTATTATTGCAGGGGTGTAGGTTAGGATAGTCTCAGAACTTGCCCAATTTAGCTTGTTAATAAATTCTGGTATTTGTTTATGCGGGAGCTTAACGGGAAAGTGTGGGGCAGAAATGCCCCCCAAAATTATTTCAATAGTCCCTCTATAGTGCTTGGCCCAAGGAGTGTCACTATTAGGAGGCGTGGCCTTGTTGGCGGAAGTGTGTCACTGTGGGCTTTGAAACCCTCCTCTTAGCTGCCTGAGAGATGGCCCTCTCTTGGCTGCAGTTGGATCAAGATGTAGAACTCTCAGCTCCTTCTCCAGCACCATATCTGCCATGTTTTCCTTGGTCATGGTGTCTCTTTCTCAGCGATTGGAAACCCTAACTCTCTCATTGTAAGATGAAACAAAATAACCAGAAATCTGGAACAGCATCCCCTTGAATGTTACCAGCCAGGGAAAACCAAGTCTGCACTGACCGCCAAGCTCACTGAATCCATTCTTTAAGCTGCTGTATTATTGGGTTTCCCAGTGACAGAAAATTAAGTCTTTTACCCCATTATATATATAAAACATTTCAAAAAAAAAAAAACATGCATGGTATGGGAAAATAATGGGCACAGAGCTAGGAGATGGTTTATTTGGTAATGCTGAACTCCAAAACCCACACTTACAGAAGAAAGGAAAAGGAAAAGGAAAAGGGAAAGGGAAAGGGAAAGGGAAAGGGAAAGGGAAAGGGAAAGGGAAAGGGAAAGGGAAA
>NC_034598.1:36108742-36126327 GCF_900095145.1 Mus pahari
AGAAAGAGAAAGAGAAAGAGAAAGAGAAAGAGAAAGAGAAAGAGAAAGAGAAAGAGAAAGAGAAAGAGAAAGAGAAAGAGAAAGAGAAAGAGAGAGAGAGACCAAGAGACCCCAACTGTTAGAAGAGAGGGCATGTATGTCCCTTTACAGACACACAGTGATCACCAGATATACCAGTTCACCCCTGCAATCCAGCACTGATTCGGAGACAAGAGAACTGCCTTGAGTTTAAGTCTATCCTGGGCTGAAAAAGATCTTGTCTCAGATGGGCAGGAGCACGGATGTGTCACTATGGGAAACTAGATATATGCACACATATACATATATATACATATACACCAGGTACCATGTAGTCCCCTAAGGTAGCACGTACACTTGCCTGGCTGGTTTTCTTCTCTCCAGCACGCAGCTTATGACAGGTAAATACTTTCAAAATAGAGAAAGAGTTTGAGCCCCAGGTATAAGGAAGCCTCTTTTACAACTTTTGGATGGAGCCACAGATGAATGATGAATTTGATACCCATTCCTCACACCACAAAACATGGACCGTATGGAAAACACAAGAAAGAAGACTTCCCAACGGTCCTCTCCCCATTATTATTTAACCTCATCCACATACCCAGCTTCCTCTGCTGTGGCTGTCTCTCCCAATGTGCTCTCCAAATCCAGATGCAGGGGTTTGAGCACAATGATACGAGGAGAAAGGGAATGAAAACCATGGACTTCAGCCCATCTTTTCAGAAGGAAAAGCCTCCTCCCAAACCAAAGGCTTTCTGAGGAAGAGAACTCGAGTTCTAATTCTCATCATCATCTTCACAACTGGGCCTGATCACAGTTCTCCTTGCTATGTGTGTGATGGGCCCCACTGGCTTCACTGACGATCGGAACGTTCAGGGAATAGAGGAGACAGAACGGGCATGATCCCGACATTGAGCAAGCAGGTCTGAAGAGACATCCTGTCACTTGTTACAAACCCCAACCCATGCTCTGCTCACCAGAAAGAAGGACAGTGCGAGAGACGCCCACCCAGCTCTAGGCCAGACCCGGTGTGAGCAGGAACATGCCAAGCGCAGAGGAACTGAAGAGGTTGGTGTTGGTCTGGGTGTGAGAAACCAGCCAGGAATCACTGCTGTAGCCGCAGACACAAGGTGATTTCCCCAAGCCAGAGAAGAGCAAAAGGCCACTCACCTTTTGAAAAAAGTCTTCCCCACTTCGGCCTTTTCCTTCAGCTGCAGCTGTAAGTAAAAATATGTACACATTTAAAAAGACTTTCCTCATTTTCAATGTTTATATTTAAAACCCTCAAGCACCAGGGCTGTGATCACAAAGATAAAGACAATCCCATCCTGGCTTCATCGGGGATGCAAAATTATTGAAGCATGAGATACAACATCTCATTGATTACCCATCCTTGATTGAGTGGAAGATGCATGAGAGTCTGTCTCCACATTAGATGGAAGCTGCCCTACCCTTCCATAATGAACCATATGGAAGAATGAACCATAATCAAAGCTATAGTTCCCCATACTTCCCATCTGTAATGGATTTCAGGCAACAGGGCATATCCTATTCAGCCCACTTCTGAGCTGGTTAAGTTTTATGCTCATGGGAACTGAAGTTTCCATGGAGGAAACATGTATGCCTATATCGGATATCTGGCAAGAACTAATTGAATGTAGAGACTTGGAAAGTTTGGGTTATCTTTAGGTCCTGTTAATTCACTGATCACACATCTGTGTCTGAAGCAACATCCTTGTGATCATCGGGGTGACGCCTTTTGTAACTATATTAACTTAGCAAACTGCTAGCTTCACAAGCAAAGAGGGTCCTTAGCATCTGAGACTACAGCAGGTTCCCCACTTCCATGCAACCCAGGTGCCGATATTCCAACCAATCCACTTGCAAAAGTGCCTTAGAAATAGGTCTTTTGTCTGTTACTAAAAGCTCTTCATAAAACCATTTCCTTGTAGGAACACGTTCCTTGGGATAACCTGAATCCATGTCCCCAGGTCAAGTCACTCATGTTTGGCTTCAGAATAGACTTACTCTCTTTGAGGTGAGGGCTGTGTTTTATGTCAATAGTTTAAATGACTAAATGCCATACTGGGACCTCAGTTCATCTCTTGCAATACTTCAATCCCCTCCTCCATTCGCTCCCACAGCAGGAAACGTGGCAACATAAGAATAAGCAATGGGAGTCAAGGTCAAGACCAACAGCGAACTTAATGTGGGACGAGGGGCTTGTTATGATGTCCTGAAACACCCTGTGACCTGTGGGCATTTTAATTGGCTTTCGGTGATGAGTGGAAAATTGGAGAGGAGACTTAGCCTCAGCACATTAGAATTGCTGAGACTTAGCCTTCAGCACAAGGTTATCATGGTTATCACACAGTCCCAAGATGAATCTTTCTAACAAGAGATGCAAAGATGTAGTAGTGGTGACTGGTCAGGCAAAAACTCAGAAGCAGAAGCACCAGCTCCTGGATGTTAAAGTCCAGAAGGTACGGTAACCCAGACACATACTCTGTGTAGCATGTTTGTATGTTTGTGCACATGTGGGAATGTGTATATGTGAATACAT
The DNA here is from genome assembly GCF_900095145.1 of Mus pahari. Taxonomy (NCBI): domain Eukaryota; kingdom Metazoa; phylum Chordata; class Mammalia; order Rodentia; family Muridae; genus Mus; species Mus pahari. Next base: position 36,111,324 of record NC_034598.1, read on the forward strand.
GCATGTATGCACGTGTCCACATGGCCATATGTATACATGAGTAATGTGTATAAAGACATGAATATGTGTATGTATATGCATGTATTTGTGTATGTATATGCATGTATTAGTATTTGTGTATGTGGGTATTTATATGTGTGTATATGTGTGTATGTGCCTGTAGATGCACATGTTTGTTCACATGCACATGTTCATAGCACTTATTAAAATGACTAAAGATGCAAGAAATGTCCCCTTAAGAATGACAATTGTCATTAAGTTGTGACAAGCCCCTACTGTGAGTCTCACAAATGGAAGAAACAACTAATAAAGCTTAAATTCTTCTTTCATCAACTGAAATTTCACTACTTATATGTAAGTGCTTATTTTGTTTTTTTAACTAGCATTTCTTCTATCAAAACAACAGAACAGAAAACATGTTTCTGGAATTTCCAAAGACAATTAGATAAATGAAAACAGGAGCTAAAATGAAATATAATAAGTCTATCTAATATGTGGTGGGGTTGAAATAAGAAAGAAACTCATATCCTAACCTCTGGGACCTGAAATTACATAATAGAGGGAGGAAGATTGCCTGAGTTATCCAAATAACCTTCCTTAAAATAACGAAGCATGAGAATCAGGATACGACACAACATCGTGACAGTAAAGGCAACAGAAGGTACAGAGATCAATAAGGAGAAAGCCCTGAAAGAGGAGGCGGGGGCCACAAGAGAAAGAATACATATGGCTTTCAGAACTAGAAGTCAAAGAAATGCAGGATTCCTACAGCCTCTGAGGTGACTTGGTCCTGCCAAAACCTTGACTTCGGCCCAGAGAGATCCACTGCAGATGTCTAACCTCTGAACTGTAAGATGATGAATGGCATCTGCTTCAGGCCAATAGAATGGTGGCAGTTCATCTCATCAGCAATAGACACTAATCCCTGAAGCCAACCCCTTTATACTCCTCCCCTCTCTGCACCAACCCCATACAGTCAATGCACACTCAGTGGCCCTGCCATTGAGAAAGCCTGGTGTTTATTCTGTGGGGTCAACTGCCTAACTTGGAGACATCATGTCAATACTAAAATACTAAAATACTAAAAAAAAAAAGTAGAACTGAATTCTGAATTCAGAACAACTGATCGACCCCAGCTGGAGGGTCTGAAGGGTTTCTTCTAGCAGGATAAAACTGACAGCCTAGCCCAAGGATATTAACCAAACAGCACACGTCTTGGAGACATTTCTGGCCAACCAACTCTTGAGCAAAGTCCTTACTTGAAGATAAAAATAGTTGAAGAGGGATGTGTTCACTCACTGACAACTTCATGGAAATAAAGTAGCAAGTACAACAAGATTTGAAAGAAATCTAGTGACATCAAGGGTTCCCTTAGAGAGAGAACATTTAGCATTTCAGATATTTTCCAAAGTCCACACTGGAAAAAAATTTTTCTTCGACTGTATACTCTCCTTCAGAGCAAGTATCTGCAAATGTCAAGTCCCCAAGGCAAAGGTCATCTACTTCTACAGATGTTCCCTTCAGGAGACTGCTCTACTCAGGGTCAGCTCACCATGTCATAGCCTCAAAATACCTTCAAAGAACAACAGCAAGGAAACTTCTCTAATTGGAACCAATATATAATGGCCTATGTTCTAGAACTGAGTAGAACACTAAAGATTGATCAGAAATACATATTATTAGACTGTAGATGGGATTTGAAAAGGAACAGCAGGCCAGGGAGCCACAACTGGATGTTCACTGGTATTAAAGATCACAGCCCTCTTTGACTCTATAAATTTCTGTAGAACACCCCTCCACCCCAGTCTATAAGGGGTAATCTAAGGCTACAGATAGAGGACTGAACCTCAGATAAGAAACCCTAGCTATGCCAACTTGTCCCTTCATACAGATACCTAGCATAAAGCTTAATTTGTAAATTGAACACAGTAAGAGATTAACAATTAACAGGTAATCATAAAATGAATAATTAAAAATAGGCAGTCATTAAATTTATTGCAGCAAATAGGATCCAGCAATGCATTATTGTGGTACTCAAGCCTCTTGTGATGATGTGAACTGCTGCCATGTGTGTGTGAGGTGACAAAGCCAGGTGGATGTCATGGGCCTTGACAAGAAGCTTTAAGCTCTTGTTAAGGGTCCTTGAACATAAGCTCTGTGGAACCATGCATCTACAGGATAACTGAGGATGGAATTCACAAATAGGTAGGTCTAGCAAGGGAAGCCAGCTGGACGAGAAATTACAGATGAGCCTGGCTTTCCTTAAATTCTCATGTGCATGTTTCCTAAGCTCCTACAGTCAAGGCAAAACACCCTGGTTGGATGCTTGGTTGGATCATTGTCTCAGACGCCACTTTGGGCTCATCTATGCCTGACATGTTTTAAGAACGCTCTGTACTTCGGCCTGAGGTTGCTGGACCTCCTTGGGGACTTCTACTGACTCTGTGAAACACATCCATCGAGGCTGTAGAAGTCGAGATTGAACAGCATGCCCCTGCCTTCTCTTCTCTCAAACATGGGTCCTTCAGAGCTCTAACGGGAGAGTCCTCCTCTCAAATGTACCCGATGTTCTCAGCATGAAGACCCCAAGTTTACAGTTTGAGGGGAGAGGGGCAAGATCAGCATGGAATGTTTGTCTCAATGTAAACTCGAGACGTTTGACATGCTAAGTCTATAGACCCATGATAAAACAGGGACGGTTACTCTCCGTCCACAAATATCTGGGGCCTCTGCCAAGGAAAAGAAGCAGCCATGTCCCGACCCTTATTCAGCCTACACCCCTCACCATGCTGTAACAGCCAAAGCCACCCAACCAGTGGGGCAAAAGCAGAATGGCAACTTAGCTCGACCACCAACCTTCCCAGAAACCTTTGCATACCGCCAGTGCTGTCCAGATTAAACTTTACACGGATTTGATTATTTCTCTTCTTGTAATAGAAGCTACATCCAGTTCTTTCCCCATGGGGAGGCAGCACAGCTGAGCTACTGCTATCCCTGATCAGGAAAGAGGACTTTGGACGGACCACCAGAGCGCTGTATTCCAAGGGAAGAATAAGAAACACAATACTATCTTAACCCAAAGCATTTCAATATGTTTGGACAGGAAAATGTTGCCTATGAAATAAATCGGCCTATGCTCTATGTTGTGGGGGTTGCTTGATGACCACTGAAGTCTTCTTATGTTCTGTGGGAAAACTATTCTCCCTTAAGCTTAAGCCTGCAACCTTACACAATAAGACTTCTTTGTCCCCTTCTCCCACAAAAACATGGAAAGTGCATCACAATTTAATGTTATTTTTATTTTTTCACCAATCTTTACAATATCACACTGGCAAGATGTTCCAAAGCTTACTTCTCCTGGATTTTTAAAACCTTGGCTTTTTCCTGCCAATGAAAGCAGCTGCCTCCACCTTTCCTGACACACAACTCCAGGATTAAATTCCTTCGATACTACTGAAATATGGTTGGCTAAATGTGCAGGCAAGGAGTTTCATGTTTTGAGCTGAACAATTCATTTTTTATGTTTATTATAGTTTCTCCAGGGCTCTGCCATGTTTTATTTCATATTTTTACCTCACAAGAAATATGGGATGGCATAGTCCCTGCCAATAAAAGCGGGAGAGGTTGAAACAGGTGTAAACCATTACCAGAACGGCCCCCCAACTCCAGAGCACTCCTGGGTAATTACTGAATTAAAGGGGTTGGGGGTTCTTTTTGAAAGTCTTCCTAGGGCTCAAGGAAACTTCTGTTTAAATATCTTTTTCCTTTCCCACTGTTTTTCTTTCATAGCATTTGATGCTTTGTGGACCCAAAGTCTAAAAACACAGGGATGAGGAATTTTAGAGTTAAAACATAATATGAAGTATCTTACAACATGACCTAGACAAACAATGAAATTTCCTTGAACAAAACAAAAATCTTAAATTAAAAACAATAATTGTAGTCCAGCAAGACGGCTCAGTGGTAAGAGCACTTGCCACCAAGTCTGATGACCTGAGTTTGATCCCTGGGTCCCACAAGGTTGAAGGAGAAAAAGAACACACACAAGTTGTCCTTTGACCTCTATAAGCATGTTGTAGTATGCACCACAAACACACACACACACACAAATAAATAAATGTAATATTTTTAATAACTGTAAAATGATTTTTTCAAGTATATACATTCCTGTTTCCTTTTCACCTGTGAGAGAGAGAGAGAGAGAGAGAGAGAGAGAGAGAGAGAGAGAGAGAGAGAGAGAGAGAGAGAGGTATGTGCAACTGTGTACATATGTCACAGATCAGACAGAGGACAACCTCGGGTGTCAGTCAGCTTATCTCAGATAGCGTCTTTGTGAATCCACCACAATAACTCTGAAGTCCTCTGGGGAAGTCCCTGTCCCCCACAGAGGAGGACTGAGATGACAGACCCACACTACCCTGCCCTGCTTTACATGAGTTCTGGGAACGTGAATTCAGGTCCATGCACTGCACAGCAGTGAGCACTCTACCTCCTGAGACAACTCTCCAGCCAGCCCGGTTTTTAGATCCATCTCAGCAAGTTTTGTTTGAATGCTTTTTTACTTGGAGCACAACCTACTAGAGCATACGAGCAACAAAGTTGCTTTCTGGTTGCTCCACGGACAAACTTTTCTGTGCAAGAAGCACCATTCTTGCCTAAAATGTTTCTAAAATATTTAATTACCAATCGCTTTAACTTAGCTATGGGGGAAAAAAAAAAAAAAGCTGTACCATACATTGTATTCTGCACGCTAAGCCATTTCCGGAAAAATTCCCGGGAGCTGGCTAGTTATACTGAAAGGGGAATAGGCTTCTACCATAGGAGAAAGGTAAACACTAACCCAGCTATAAAACCTGCAACCTACAATTCCTGCAAGATATACTGGTTCCACTGTGGCATAAACTAGGCTGTTGGCCTAAGGGAAAACCTGCTACTACTCTGCTAAAGAAACACGCCACTAAAATGACTCCTGGCATCATAGGGCTCCACCCATAGATCAGTGCCTTGCTCAACCCACATCAGAAAAGCTTCGAACAGTGAATGGCAATCGACACAGAAGCCACAAGTAGACAATGTACAGAGAACAAGAGACTTAGAAGCACTCCGCCCTCAATGGGATGTCTTCATCAAACCCTTCCCCAAGGCTCAGGGAGCTATGCAGAAGAGACAGTGGAGACCTTCTATGGCTGAGAGGTGATGGGGATTCAAAGTAACCAGTGTCTTCCAGATGCAACAGAACTGACAACATATTAACTCACAGATACCATGGCAGCATGCATGGGGTCTTCACAGGAAGACAGGGGCGCCCACCCCTAACCAAGAATCTATTTCCAACTGACATCCTCTTGCAAAGGGAAAATCAATTTCCTCCAAGGAAGTCAAATGGTTAGGGATGTAAGGAGATTCTGAGAGGGATAGAAACCTGAGGGATGGAAGAAGTATGATCAAGATACTATATATATATATCTCCATATATATATCTATATCTATCTCCATATCTATATCTATATCCATATCTATATCTACACACACACACATACAAACATACATACACACACATATATACAGAGAAATCACAGGATGGTGGCCATCTTGTATAACAATGTGTACATGAACACATACATGTTATTTCTGTGTGTGTATATATGTTAGGAAAGCCCAGAAAATAAGCTCAAAATGCTCACAGTTCTCATCTGAAGGGTAGAAACACTGTCATTCCTTGGTAATCTTTTAGAAAAAGAATTTAAATAGCTTGCTTCAGTTCTTGGGTTTGGGATAAAATCATTCTCAAATCTACCTTCCTACTGAAGAGTGAAACAAGTTATTGCCACTATTGGCTTGTGACAGTGTCATTTCAGCATAGAAGGCAGCCAGGAAAATATATGAGACAGAGACTAATTGAGGAGGCAGGACAGACAGCACCATATCAGAGGAGCACAGTGGGAACAGAGAGCATCCTGCCAGACCCGAGTCCCAGACCTGCTGGTACTTTCAAGACCAAAGCACTGGCATTGCTCAGATCTTGGATGACAAAGTTTTTATGTAGCCCAGATGGAAAGCATGCATGCCCTCCCCAGACCCCGGTTTTGTGGGAAAGATAGTAAACCAGACAGCCCCTATCTACAGACCTTCAGATGTGCCTGGAACACATTTGTTTCTGATTTGAAACAAGTTGACTTGCCTATTGTCGTGTTATTGCAAACCAGAAGAAATATAAACTTCAGCCCATTAAACAGCCATCCACATAAAACTCTTAAATGGTTTCATGGCTGTAGGTTAGGCTAGACATTAAAGAAATGAACATCAATGTTGCATGCTACATTCAAACTGATCCAATACTTCCTGCCTTCCCAACAATACCAACAAACCCTTGTCTTCCCTCTTTCAAATGTCCCCAGGAATTTAAGATTAACTACAGACTAGGTTTCATTTTGCTGGTTCCCATCATGTGGAAATGTTTCTTGTCTTAAGTCCTTCTGAGCCTGGGGCTGAACTTGCCACTCACATCTTTCTGGTCCTTGTTGTATAACACAAAAGTGAATCATTAGTCCCCGGCGTGCTGCAGTAGAGTGGAAAGATGATGTTCACCTCTGATGCAATTCCAAGTTTTGTAACCATATTAAGAAGGTTGGAGATCAAGCAGGTGAAATCAGTTTTACTAGTAATATCTGTTTAGTCTTCTATATAAAGGTCTTATCATTTTGACATGGAGTCCAACATCAGTGAGGCTTTTGGCTTGCTCTATCTTTAAAGTCCTCTGTTTGCTCTGTTCATCCTGTGCTTCTGAACTCTCAGACTATGTGTCTCATGTTCTCACAGTCACATGTAACTAGTGACTGCTGGGTTGGACAGGGTGGCTTGACCAGAAGGTTGTGTAAGTTCACTGTGGGATGCTAGGTGTCCAGCACCCTGTGAAACTATACAAAGGCGATGAATATCCTTTAGCTATTATTGACAAAATGGTTTGAATGAGACCGGTGCTATACAAACACCCAGAGTTGTAAGACAGTGTTAGCTAGGCTCAGTGATGCTTTAGGAATGCCATAGCTAAGAACAGAGCCTCAACAGATGACTTTGCCATGACCCAAGCTGTGGTTGACCAGTTGGACGGAAATTCCAGAGATGTGTGCTGAAAGAAGTCCACAAGAAAGGTATCATAGTCAAACCACAATGTAATGGGTCTGAGCAGACGCTCCCCCAATTACGAGGAAGGTTCATGTTAATCTGTTGACATGTGTGCACGTAGTATGAGCTCAGATTTTTGTGGATATCTATTAACTTACATTTATAATAATCGATGTTTTCTGATACAAAAATCTCATAGATAATAGAGAGCTTTGGACTCTGAGTATAGAGGAGCAATCACTGAGACTCTGACCAGAACTAGGATATCAGCAAGGCTTCGTCATCCCAAGAAATTGGATGTGTTATCCATGTGTTGGACAGTATAGTTAGACACCTTACAAAAACCCCAGTGGTCCTCAGTGGCTCAAGTAGATCAGAACTCCTCCAATGACTTATATAGTCTTTGTCATCACTCTTAATTTTGTTAAAATAGTTGGCTGGAAATGCAAATTATATATATATATATATATATATATATATATATATATATATAGTATATAATTGAAATAAAATTTATACAACATTCTGATCATAGGTTTCCCTTTCCCAATCCAGATCCTCCACACACCCCAGCCACCCAACTCCACATCCTTTGTTCTTCTGTCTTCAGAAAACAAACAAGCCAGCAAGGAGAACCAGGGTAAAACTTAAAAATAAATAAAACAAACACATATAAAAAGCTCAAGAAACAATTTAAAAAACACAAAAACAAAAAGAGGAAAGGCCGTGAAGACAAAAATATCCCAAACAAAACCATATGAGAAAAACAGTCCACAAAAATACCATTGAGTTCATTTCTGTGTTGGCATGGCCATGTACTGCTGGGCATGGGGCCTACCTGAAATGTGGTTTATATACCCAGTAAGATTTCATTTGAGAAAACCAATGTTTCCTTTCAGAGCAGATAACAAGTGGAGATAGCTTCTGGGTGAGGGGTGGGAGCTTGTGTCCACTTTGCCCTTCTCAGCTCTAGGACCCTGTCTGGCCCGTCTTGAACCTGTGCAGGCCCTGTGTGTGCTGCCATAGTCTCTGTGGGTTATATGTGTGTTAAGTCTGGTTGTGTCCAGAAAACACTGTTTCAGGGGAAAGCAGCTTTAAAAACAGCTTCAGAGCCTATCTGAAGTTACTGTATCCATTCTGTTGCTTACTTGAACCCCTGGCCCAAATTCCCATGAATTAACAATTGATCTCCTTTCATCTCATGCTCTTAGCCACAGAGGCAAGAAGACAAGCAAAACATAAAGGGGGATGGAGAAGGAGACTAGGCTGGGAAGAAAAAGGGGTGAAGGAAAAGAAATAAGAGGAGGGGGAAAGAGGAGAAAAAAGGAGAAGGCACTGGGGAAGAAAAGGGAGAGGAGAATGTCTTTATTTCCAATTAACACTATCAGAAAGGAGATAATAATGAACAAAAGAAAATTTTGGAACATCTAAAGAACAAGAGAGAAATTCCTTACAATCAAATATGTTTGATGGTTTGTATATGCTTGGATAGGAATTCACATTATAAGGAGGTGTGGTCTTGTTGGAGTAGGTGAGTCACTGTGTGTGTGTGTGGGGGGGGGGTTAATACCCCAGAGTCCTAGCTGCCTGGAAGTGGGTCTTCTCTTAGAGGCCTTGAGATGAAGATGTAGAACTCTCAGCTCCTCCTGCACCATGCCTGCCTGGACATTGTCATGCTCCTGCCTTGATGATAATAGACTGAACCTCTGAACCTGTAAGCCAATCCCAATTAAATGTTGTCCTTATAAGGGTTACCTTGGTCATGGTGTCTGTTCACAGCAGTAAAACCCTAAGACAATATGGAAACAGTCCAGTTCTACTGGAGTGTGTGTGTGTGTGTGTGTTCCCAAAAAGAAAACACACACATTGTTAAATGTCAATCCAAGAGTCTACAACCAACTGTACATTCCTGTGAAAATACATAAAATATTAACTATTTTTAAAATCAGATAGAATAGACATCCTCCAGAATAAAGTGGTATTCCCCGATTTACAAGGCTAACTATATTTACAACTGAATGAAAAATCACTCAAGTAAAGGCATATGCTTCTGAAATTTCACAATTATCTGAAAGAGAAATTACCCTAAAAGCTTCCAGGAAGACCAAAAACCAAACCATAAATAAATAAATAAATAAATAAACAGTCATAGCCAATTAGGATGGAATCAGAACTTTTATTCAAGCCCCAGGAAGCTTCCTGATGATGGAGAGAAGCCCTAAGTGCTGAGAGGAAACAATGTTCAACCCAAAATTCCTTATTTGGCTGAAGTCTCAGCAGAGAAGAAGGATGTAACAATGCCATTGGGCTTGCAAAGTTGACAAAGAAACAAAACAAAACAGAAATCCTCTTCCTGAAACTTTCACTGGTAGCAAGGTAAAGTAGTGAACCAAGAGAGCCCAGGACTTTCCTTAACTCGGGAAACTTGGAACCAAATAAAGAAAGGCTTGTGGGGGAGCTTTCAAAGACAGAAGCAAAATCTCCACGTCTCAGAGGCACTGGCATGAAAGCCAGCCCAGAAGGAAGGGGTACAGGAAGGTGGTTGGGATTTAACTCAGTGATAGAGCTCTTGCCTAACAAATACAAGTCCCTGGGATGAGTCCCCCAGATGGAGAGAAAATATGGTCACAGATTTTAAAGTAAAAGAAGAAGAGGAACAACAGGCTTCAAGAGGGCAAGTTGTCAGTGTCATAGAAAGGTGGATTTTTTTTCTTTTAAGTAACTGATTTGTTATCTGATGACATACTATGTGGGAAAGGATAAATTTAAAAGGATTTAAAGGGTGTGGAAAGAATTTGTACTAGGCAAAAGAAAAAAGAAAAAAAAGAAAAAAGCAACCTGTTAGAGCTGCAGAAAAATAATAAGGCAATTACCAATTCAAGGAAAAACAAACTTCTGACAAAAATATAGTACTTGTATATTCTCCAACATGTTCAGGTAACAACAGAAAGTGTAAATACTGAATACAGCATTAACTAAACTTGATATTCAAAATACTGAGGGGAAAAAAAGGGAAGAGAGGGGAAACTGGATCCTTCCTCCTATATAAGACATCTACATATAAGAAGATGACCTCTCCTATATATTGAAGATATCTAATATTAACTAATGGGCAGAAGCTATACATCTAAGCAATTCAGGAAACAGACAGGTATGAAGCCTGAAACAACACAAACAAAACATGGTTGAAACCAAGAAACAAGACATCGCAGGAAAAAGACATTATTGTCCCATAAGCCACTTCACACCATCTCATTTTCAAATCACTTATGTATTGCTGGATGATGATTTTACTCTACTAGCCTATGTTGGCTTAAAATTCGAAAAGAAAAAAAAAAATGTACCTTACCTGTCCTAACTATGTTCAGGCTCAAATGCTCTCTCAAAAAGTTATGTGAAGAAGCCCTCTCCCTGAATGTAAGGTTAAATTAGGCACCTTTGGGACATGTGAATGTGGCACTGTCATCAAAAAGATTAGTGACCTTACAAAGCAGAACCTACGACAATCCCTCAACTCTTTCAACACTTCAAAGCCCAGCACCAGGGTAGCCCTTATGAAACACAAAGTAGGACGCGATAAGAAATCAAATCTAGAGGCTCCTTAAGTTTAGGGTTTCCAGTCTCCAAAGGTCTGAGACTAAATCTCTGATGTCTACATGCGATCTAATCTATAATACTCTATTGTATCTACTCAAAGTAGTCAACATCACAACTACAGATTCTAAGGTGAAATGTTTGAGCCTTCATAGATTATAAAAATTATAAATTACGCTTTTGGTTAACTTCATTCTTGACCTAGTATTGTCTATATTTTAAATTGTGTTTGGGGAGAATATGAAGTTCAATGGTTTAAATAGCACCACCAACAACTAAGACTCAGGTCAGCTTCCTATAACCCCAGCAAGTGGTTCCTCTCCACAGAATCTACATTGTGTCTTCACCTCGGGACGTAAAGAAACATGGTTACTTAGATGCCAACAAGGAGTTAACCTGAGAACACCCATCACTCTACATGGGTAGGCCATGTGCCCTCCAGGGTGCTCACCATAAAATATTATAACAAAAAAAAAGCTGCCATTCAAGACTAAGGAGTTACATAGAAACATGATTTTGCTTGAACACAGAATCGTTTTCAGCTCTAAATTTGCTCCCCTCTATTTGTGTCTGCAAGACTGCCCCATGCTGTCTCATTGGAAGGGCCAGTTCTGGAATGACCAGGCAGATGACCAGAAGAACTGGGGGACATCCTCCCACTCCAGAAGATCAAGTCTGTGACCCACAGTCACATGCAATGACTAAAATCAAAGGCGAGACCGGTAGTCACTCCTCATGGACCTGGCTACCCGTCCCAACAGGTTCTGCTTCAACCTTCTGAAAACTGTGGCTTTGCATAATCAAGTCACTGTAAATCAAGGCAAGCCCGCTCAGAAAGCCTACGAAAACATTCAAGGGATCTCATTTCCTAACTTAAGCATTTTGTGGCTGATAAATCATGAGCCTATTTATATAAAATTATACAGGCCTCCTCCACTTGAGATGTTTAGGTTAAAAAAAAAAGATGAAGGACTAAGCCATCAACTTATATCTCAAAAGAAAAAAAAAAAACATCATTTGCTTTGGTTCAGCCAGCTCCAAAGCTCACATCTGATTACAATTTAGTCAATTTAAAGCCCTTGCTGTGTTAACATGAATTTGTTTTTCATTGGTAGGTAGAAGAATCACCTTTAAATGTGGTTTCCATCTCAAATAAAGCCTAGACAGTAATTTTAGGGTAATAGCCTTTGGCCTCAGATAAAAGTTGGAACAGGACACCATTACCTCCATTTCCTGACAAGAAATGTGTGTGTGCATCTACAGTGCAAACCTGGTGGTCATATCCTAAGCCGTAAATGCATTCGGATTCCCAGAATTGTTACAGAGTCAGACTATCTGGATTAAACTGTATCCACTGAAGTTGCAGAGTAGGACAGTGTGTATTTGTATTCCTGGATGGGTTTGTGAGCTGCTGTTAACACTGTTGAAACTTGTTTTTCTGAAGTTCAAGGAACTCGGCTGTCAAAGGTACAGAATATCCATCTGCCTCAGGATAGTCAGGTTTTCCTGGAAGAGTAAGGGTGACTTTGTTTCCTGCCAGTTGGCAACAGTCTACGAAATTCTGGGTGTTCAACTCTGAGTTCTCATTCTGAAACACATAATTAAAATAATAAAGTAAAAATAATAACTCTTCTAGATCATCATTCTGGTTTTGGTGAGTCTGCTATCATCTGGATCTGGGGGGGGGTTCTAGAGTTAAAATCCTTGGCCCTGGCAAGTGATGAGGTGGAGGTTTGAAAGGGTAGAGCCTGGTAAATGAGGTCAGGGCCTTATAGACATAGCCTTCGAAGCACAGTCTCCATTAGCATCTCCCTTCCTTCCTGGCCTCTGGAATGTGAAGAAGTTTCCTCAGCCATGTGCTCACCATGATGGCCTCAGGCCCAAAGCAATGGGACAGAGCGACTGTGTAGTGAAACCTCTATCAAAACCATTCTGTCCCTGGGGTGCTAGAGAGCTGCCACCTAATGCAATCTGTTAATTTTGGAAATCTTTAAAAAGCAATTATTTCTTAGGTTCTTTTCTTTTCCTATTTCTTTCTTTTCTTCTTCCTTTTATGTGCATGGGTGTTTTGCCTGCATATTATAAGTGCAAATGCAGTTCCCTCCAACACCAGAAGAGGGTGGCAGATCCCCAGGAACTGGACTTAGAGGCATTTGTCAGTGGCCAAGTGGGTTCTGAGAACTAAACCCAGGTCCTCTGGAAGAGTGGCCAGTGCTCTTAATGGATGAGCCATCTCTCCAGCTCTGAAAAGTAATTCTTGAACTCACACTTTTTAGATATGATCTCTCAGGGACTTTTATCGAGAGGGGGGATTATTTTATAATGCATACAGCTCTGAAATTTAAGAATGTCATAATCAGCAATAAGTGGTATCTGTATATAATACTTTACATATAATATACAGGCATCTTGTAGACTAATTTGATCTATAGCAGGCATGACTTATTTCTCTATACTTGACCCAGTAATTCTACTGCTAGGCAGTCAGGCCTCAAAAATGGAAACATTATTGACACAAATATGTACATCTGACAAACATATAGTCAGCAAAAGCCAAGAGAGAAATGATGTGAGAATTAAGAAAATTTAGTTTTAGGCCAATGGTTCTCAGCCTTCGTCATGCTGTGACCCTTTAGTACTATTCCTCAGGTTGTGGTGGCTTCCCCCTCCCTAACCATAGAAATTTCATTGCTGCTTCACAACTGTAACTTTCTACTGTTGTGAATCATATGTAAATATCTGATACACAGATGGTCTTAGGAGAGCCCTGTAAAAGGGCCATTTGTGCCTCAAGGAGTCACAACCCACAGGTTGAGAACCACTGATTTAAGCATTCGGTCAAACATTTTATGACAATTAAGGAAAATGATATACTAAACTACTAAAAAAAATAATAAACTAAGCATAACTTTTGGAGCTCATAAAACTAATATATGATTTTAATGATTATCCTTTAAATACACACACACAAACTAGAGACACTCAGGGAGAAGTCTAGGTTATGATTATATTTTATTGCCTTCAATTTTCTTACAATATAGATATACTATTGGAAATGACTCCTGGGTGCTGGCAAGATGACTCAGCAGATAAAGTGCATGCTATACAAGCTGGAAGGGAAAGTCAACTCCCGAAAGTTGTCCTCTCACCTCCATATTCACATGCACGCCTACACTCATACATCCACATACGCATTGTGCAAATGTGTGTGCACGCATGTACATGTATGTGCACACATGTACACACACACACATGAAAATAAACTTCTTAAGCTAAAAAAAAAAAAGGCTCTTCCAAACATTGTATACAAAAAGTAAAACCAACTAAGGGTTTTCCTAAGTCTAATTATACCATCCAGTGTTTGTGAGAAACAAGAAATACTGTGAATCGGTCATTACTCGCAGATCTAATTAAAGCCAGGTGCACATTTTAAATTCAGCTCTCCAGAAAGGTTATCTCAAGCTTGATGAAGTCAAAATGAATGTGCACTTTTCAGCTCTCTCTTTAGGCCCCAAACCCTCACATTCTGGTCAGACCTCCCTCCAACCCTGGCTACAGCAGCCTGACTCTCCAATCCCTGAAGCTGTCCTCACCACATTAAATGCCTTCCGCTTAATTGTACCTACTTGGTGGCTATAAACAGAACTTCCCAAGCTGTGGGCTTTCCAAATAACCACCTTTGCAAAAATAATCACCAGCCAGCAAAAAATGATTTTGAAAAATAGGGTGCCATGTTACACTCTGGTTCTTACAGCAAGAGCTGTGAGCAGACCTCTGTCACGCTCTGAATGAACTCTGAGAACGTTACTTGCAGGGGATCATGGGAGATAAAAGGGAGCTAAGTCTGGCCCAGCAATGGGAAAGCAGAGACTTGGGCTTCATGGTGAGCATGCTACAGCAACTGTTTCAAAGTCTTCATCAAAAGTTCCAAGAATGTAATGAATCAGAAAATGCACAGAGATACGGGTAGTTCCCCCCACCCCCTTAAATTAGGTTTTTTTGTGAAAGATGATTAGAATTACACAGAGCACCTCTATGGACACAACTGGTGGCTTCTGTTCATATAAAATCATTCCTTCTCTCAGTCCTCTCTTGCTGCTGAAATGTAAGGAACCCAGGAACTGGCCTGAGAATGCTTAAAAGAAAATGTCCCCACTCAGGCAACCAGCCACTTGCCTGGCACTACACCCAAATATCCCCAGGGATGAGGTAGAGCAAGGAATAGAGGGGGGGTAGGGACAGAGATAGACACAGAGAGGCAGACACACACACACACAGAGAGAGA
>NC_034598.1:36126381-36137251 GCF_900095145.1 Mus pahari
AGAAAGAGAGAGAGAGAGAGAGAGAGAGAGAGAGAGAGAGAGAGAGAGAGAGAGAGAGAGAGAACGAACTCAGAGAGGAATGGTTGCTTTCATTTGAGTCTTTAATAATTTAAAGGATTTATAGTTAGGTCAGAAAAATCAATGTTGATTCAGATTACTCTCTAAAGAAATTAACTGAAAAACCATCTGCAAGTTTCTCCACCACCGCTCTTTCCCAAAACATTAAAAAATAACAATTCCTGATTTTAAAATTACTATTCCACCTTTCTTGGAGTCTAGCCTGTATCTCTCATCATAGCACATCAGGGAAAAGGCCTGTTCGAGGGAGAGTGCTTAGCATGAGGAATGAGGTTAACGTTTTTCCCATTAAACCATTTTGTGGAAATTTCACTTATCTGTAGAGAATCTAGAGAGATTGTAAAAACCTTTTCAGAAGTAAAACAGGAGTTGATATCAATATCCATATCAGTTACACAGAGAAGAAAATGCCAGCCTGGGCTATGTGAGATCCCCATCTCAAAATGTGTGTGTGTGTGTGTGTGTATTGACACACATGTGTAATGCTAACTGAGGCAGGAGGGCCCCGACTTCAAGGTCTGCTAAGAATACAGAATGAGTTCAGAGCCACAATAAATAATGTAGCCAGACCGTCTCTCAAATGTTTAGGGGTGCTAAAGCTCAATGGTGGAAAACTTACCCAGAATGCAAGAATCCCTGGGAGCCATCCAGAAAACTGTAAAATACTTACATTTATATACACACACATACAAACACATACACACAATATGGAAAGAAGACAAAGTTCTATCTTATTATGGAAAAACCTTCTATATTTCTTGACAAGCAGTAATCATTTTCCTTTGAGAAACAGCGCTAACCATTCATTCAGATGCAAGCAGCGCATAGGCCACATTTGGAGGCATGGCCTGAAAATACAATTACAGTTAAATAAAGAGTTCATGGGCTGGAGAGTTGGCTCAGTGGTTAAAAGCACATGGCTGCTCTTCCAGAGGTCTTGAGTTCAATTCCCAACAACCACATGGTGGCTCACAAACATCTGTCATGGGATCTGATGCCCTCTCATGGTGTGCCTAAAGACAGCAACCATGTATTCTTATACAAAAATAAATAAATAATTCTTTAAAAAAAAAAAAGTGCTCAGAGGAATTCATGTGCTTCATAGGGAAAGGCTGGTGTGTGCTGGGTTATCAAGCACATAGTTATACCCTGAGGAGACAAAGGGCTTCCTAGGACCACTGCCGAGGGCTTAAGACCCCTGACACCATCTCCTTACTGTGCCTAAATCCCAGAGAATGCAGTCTCTACTTCCCACTGTTCTCTAAATGTCTATGAGCCCCAAATCCTTATACTGAAAACCTAACTTTGAAGGTGGTGTCTTTGGGAGGTAGAGAACTTGCAGGGTGGCTGAGTTATATAAGGAGGCCATCCTGAAGAGAATGGTTATCCTTGTGAAGAGACCTCTTCAGTACTATACCATCATATGAGGCTGACAGGTGGAGGGTGAGCCATGAGCCAAGAAAGTGAGACAGAATGTGATGAGACCTTGACCTTGCTGCCCTCAGTCTCCAGATGATGAGAATAATGTCCTAGCATTTATAAGCTTGAGGGCATCGTGGGGGTTTCCCATCATTTGACATTGTAACATGACATCATCATCTATCACCTACCAACATGTTGGACCTCGAAGTTGACTACCTGAGCTGCCTGGGTCCCGCAGGTTATAGGATGGGCACGCCTGGTAGACATCTCCCATAGATTTTTTTTTTTCCCCAGCAAACAACTAGAAAGATGGATCCGCTCTACAAACTTGGCCACGAGAAATGACCCAGAGGGAAGAGCTCCACGCAGGGTTGGATGTGTCCTAGCCTTGCGAACCTTCTTAAATGAGCAACTAAATTGAGTCTACGGGGAGAGATGTCTGTGGCCTCTGTGGAACATACTGCCTTGAGCAAGACTGCGCTGCAGCAAGTATGCCTGGGAAAGGGAGGACACTCCAGCTAAGGGATGCCTGCCCAGAGCTTCGCAAGAAGGGAGACGTGAGCTAGCAGAAACGATCTGAAGTCTGGGAAAGACATGCCTGGTTCTGGCACAGTCTCTACAGTAAGATAGGCTTCGCAGAAACAAATTCATTCTAGCATCCTCGCTGAAGTGAAATACGTCCCATGGATTCCAGAGGGCAGGCATATGGTTGTCGTCTGCACTTGTGCAACGTCTCAGCATGTCAGTGGATCATAAAAGACACTGCCTTTTCCTGACAGCTAATCTGAAAATCTAATAAAACCACAATGAGGGATTAGAAGTGGCGGAAGAGAATCTTAAACACTCAGGTAAGTTGAAATCACTTTTATTAGAGAAACATGGGGCAATTTCCATTAGGTGCTGGGTTCACCAACATCTTCTCCAAGTCTAGTCTGGTTCCCAAGTCTTTCTAGCAAGTACCGGAAACTACATTCACTTCTGGAAGTAACCTTCTTTGTGAGAAAAAGACAAACACTCATCCTTCCTCTCTGTGCATTAAATTTCTTGCCAGTAAGGAGAACGGAAGGTCCGAAAACACTTTACTGGGGTACGGGGGGGGGGTGAATCTTAAAACAAAACTTAAATTTATTTTTAATTTATACATATACTATATATTGTATAATATGTAAAATAGTATAATATATATGTTATGTATATATACTATATATTATATATATGTGTGTATATGTATGTATATAACACACATATATATACATACATATACATACACACATATATGAATACACACACTATAT
Organism: Mus pahari; assembly: GCF_900095145.1. Classification (NCBI taxonomy): domain Eukaryota; kingdom Metazoa; phylum Chordata; class Mammalia; order Rodentia; family Muridae; genus Mus; species Mus pahari. The sequence goes on from NC_034598.1 coordinate 36,129,177, forward strand.
GTAATATAGTATATTATAGATATTATTGGTAGTAGGGAAAGCCGTGTGAACATGAGCACAGAGATGGCCAGAAGAAAGTATGAGATACCCAGAGCCAAAGCTATAGGAGACTGTGAGCCACCGTGGGAGCCAAGAGCTAAATTCAGGTCCTCTGGAACAGCAATTATGTACTCTTTAACAACTGAGATCTCACTCCAGACTCAAGAAACTTTCTCATAATGGTGACCCTGGAGATACAGAACTCCAGTACAGGGCTTAGACAGGCACGCAGAAGTCCTGGGCACAGCGCACAGGTAGTTTACATCTAGTTCTGGTCAGAGAAGCTGCTGCCCTCCATGGAAAGCATGAGCGCTTAGTTTCCCTCAGTGATTGCTCTTGGGTTAGAAGTATATATAAGGGCTGGAGAGATGGCTCAGCAGTTAACAGCACTGACTGCTCTTCCAGAGGTCCTGAGTTCAAATCCCAGCAACTACATGGTAGCTCACAACCATCTGTAATGAGATCTGACGCCCTCTTCTGGTGTGTCTGAAGACAGCTACAGTGTACTTATATGTAATAATAAATAAATCTTAGGGCTGGAGGGAGCAGAGGTCCTGAGTTCAATTACCACAACCGCATGATGGCTCACAATCATCTGTACAGCTACAGTGTACTCATATACATAAAATAAATCTTTTTTTTTTAAAAAGTAGTATATGTTAAAGATTATTTCCTATATGGGTTTAAAAAACACACCTCTCAAACCATTAGCATCAGGCCTTCCTGTGTCATGTACACCAGACACACACTAATAACATAAGGATCTGGGGTCTCACTATTGCTTAGTGCTAATCCCATATAAATAAGAGAATTGAAGACTTTCTGGAAAGAACCATGAATGATGAGAACGGGAACAAAAGCCACGACCATCACAATGACTGGGAGTTTGTTATCAGCACTGCATTAGTAAAACCACAGAACCTCCCCACCTCCATCAGCTCTTATGTGGCATCCGTGACACCCATGTGACACCCATGACACATTGGTTTGTGCCGATTCCCTCAGGAGCAAATCCTGTGATGGGAATTAGAGTCGAGACCTTTATATAAAATAAAGTGTTCCGAGGGGTACCTAGAGGGAGGAGGCAGCCTGCAGAGCGGTGGGTGGGCTTTGCCAGAGTCAAGCACCCACTCTGAGGGGCCTCCTCAGAGTAACAGTGGCATCCTCATCACCGTCTCACTAGTGGCTGGGAAGATGGAATATTCTAGATACCCTTTCATAGTCTCTCTTTCCATAAGCTTCCTCGTACAAACTTTAAGCTAAACCATAAACTCCCATGATTCAACTGTTTGAGAAAACAGGCTTGAGCTAAGCTGCAATGGCTCAGCAGTTAAAAGCACATTCTATTCTTGCAGATGACCTGAGTTTGAGTCCCAGCATCCATGTCTGGGCCCTCTCTCTCTCTCTCCCTCCCTCTCTCTCTCTCTCTCTCTCTCTCTCTCACACACACACACACACACACACACACACCACAAAAACAAAATATATATACATACATGTACAAAATACACACATGTATACACAAATAATGTAAAACATTTAAATAAATATAAAAATCAAAGAACAGAGTCTTGTCCAAAGAATATTTGTTCATTTTTAGTTTAATAAACTCAAGTTTTTCTAAAAGGAAAAAACCCTTATTCTATGAAATATTTATAGGGTATGTACTGACTTAAAGCTTCAAGTATGAAAAATCATTTTCCTTGAAGACTTTAGGCACTAAGGTTGACGGAAGTTTATTATCAAGTAGCTATAAGGTACATTTTTTACATTGCTTGAGAAAATTCAATTCTTCTCTTAAAGACAGGGAAATTAATGGAATGGAGAAACCCAGGAGAGTTTGGGCACAGGTTAAGGAATAAAGCATTCGAGATGAGCAAGTACCTCCACGTGTGGAGGAGAAAAGGAGAGTCTGAGGGGCCTAATCCTCATAGGGTACCAAATAAGCACTAGGCTTCCGAGGCACTGAATATTCATGGAGCATAAATTATGTGAGCCGTGAGTGACATTGAATATTCATGAGGCCTTAAGTACCATGTTAACACCCATTCTTGTTCTCAGCACAAGATGCCTCAAGGACCCATAGCTGTATGAAACAGATCAATAATGGAGTGTGGTGTTTACTGAGAGGAGGGGAGCATATTTAGGACAGTCTGTTATGAGATGTTTCAGGAGAACAGTTAGGAACCAGGTCAGAGAAGAACATGGCCACAGGTTAACCCTGTTGGCTGATCCTTTTCTCTCTTCAATCCCACTCACACTAGTGAGCATCCTGATTTAACCAGACACATGAACATGCATTTCCAGATGTCTGAGCGTGTGCCTCCTGACCCACACAAGCAAATGATTCTGTGTATACCAATGTGCTGCATCTGCGGTGCGTGTACCATGAAGGTACCATTTAAAAGATTTAAATGGAAGAAAATGTGCAATGGTTTGAGAAATGTCCCCCTTACGCTGAGGTATTTGAACACTTGGTCCCCAGTTGGGGGTGCTGTTTGGAGAGGTTATGGGGAGGTGCAGTCAGTAGGTCAGTAGGTCAGTAGGGGCAGGCTTGAAGAGTTCCTAGCCTCCCCTGCTTCCAGTTCCAGTAAAAGATGAGCTCCCTAAGGTCTCTGTTCCTGTCACTAGTCTGCTGCCTGTGCGGTCACCATGACTTACTTACCTCTGGAACCATAAGTCACCCCACCCCCACAAAAGACAAACAAACAAACAGAAAACCCAACAATAAAAATACCACTTTTCTCCAAGTTGCCTTGGCCATGGAATCTTATCACAGCCACAGAGAAATAACGGGCACAATCCTCAAAGAGAATCCCTGAGCAGTGTGCGCAGCCAAACACCTTCCTGCCTCAGAAGAGAGTCTGCAATTCTATCATTGTACTGGGTACCAGGAACTGTATTCTATCATTGTATTGGGTACCATGAACTGTATTCTATCATTGTATTGGGTACCAGGAACTGTATTCTATCATTGTATTGGGTACCAGGAACTGTCTTAAGCAGCCCTTGGTTGCCTGTCACATATGGACAGAATAAAACCTGTACTGCAATGGGTAGTGTTTTAATAGAGTGAGCTAATGAGTAATGATTATTAATAAGTTCACTGGGGCTGGAGAATTGGCTCATCAGGTAAAGGCACTTGTAAATCAACTCCTAAAATTTGTCACAGACTTCCATATACATGCTATGGCACGTAAGCCACAGTCACATAGTAGTTTTTAATTATTTTAAATATATTTTTAAATTTCTTTATAATATTAGCATATTGTTACTAATATAATATATACTATATATCATATAGCATATACTATATCATATATAATACAATATTATATTATAATTTAAAATATATAATTACAATGTTAGTTATATATTACATGCTTTTAATATTAATAATAAATATAAAATATTTTAACTATTTTAAAAATATATCAAATGTATAAATAAATACATAGAACAATCCATTTTCCTTCCAACTGCTCCATCAAAACTAGAAACCATAGTTTACTATCCGTCTGTATGAAAGAGAGGTCAGAGCATAAGGTATTGTTGTCTCTAAACAGTCAAGTTCAAGTTCTTTTTTTTGTTTGTTTGTCCTGGAACTCACTTTGTTGACCAGACTGGCCTCGAACTCAGAAATCTACCTGCCTCTGCCTCCCAAGTGCTGGGATTAAAGACATGAACCACCAATGCCCTGCTCAAGTTCTTATAATGAGCTCCTCCTGCTCCCACTGTCAGCTTAGGACATTACTGATGAAGATCACAATAAGAAGATATGTAACACAGAGAGAAACTGCAAGAAAGGAGCTGTCAGTTTACCAAAACACAGACAGTTTTCCATTCACTTATGTTCATACTGTGATGTTCAGAAAGCAAATCACTAAGAAGGTGTAGACCTACTGCATATCATAGCAGGAGGTCTACACCTTCATAAACGACCCATGATCTTTAATGACAGCGCTTGTCCTTCTCAGACACTGTTCACAAGACCAAGACCAAGCACATCCTAACAGACTACAAACAATCATGTCAGGAGCGTGCTACAGCCTGGATGGAAAGAGACCACACAGACAACTTAAGCCCCTCCTGCAAAGGCAAAACAGTGCTGGGGGAGAAAGGGAAACACAGCGGTGCTGCAATCTATCCTCAATACCCGGCTCTCCTCACACGGAAAACCACAACTGAATTACTGTTCTGGCTGGCACAGCATTAAGTCACACTTTACCTCTGCGATGCTTTGTTATCGCTTTCAAAGGGAATCTGCACACTGAACATCTGAGTTGCCTTAGTTTCTCATCATTGCTATGATTAAAAAAAAAAAAAAAAAAAGTAAATAAACATCACCCTGACAAATAACAAAACTTAAAGAGAGAACAGGGAACGGGTTTCTTGGCTCACAATTCCAGGTTACAGTCCATCATTGTGGGGGAAATCAAGGTGGCAGGATCCTGAAGCAGCTAGTCAAACAGTCCATCCATGGTCAAGAGCAGAACACAAGGATTTAGCATCTGCCAGTGCTCAAACAGTTCTCTCCTGTACATTCAGCCAGGATCCAGCCCATCAAATGGTGCCACACATATTCAGGGTGGGCCTTCCTACTATAACTAACCCAAAGAAAAATTCCTTGTGGGCATGCCTACAGGCCAACCCAACTCAGAAAATCCCCAGGTCGCTCCCTTCCCAGGTGGTTCCGCATCTTGTCAAATCAAAGGGATCCATCACAAAAGGCAAAAGAAATTAATCACCAAACAAATGGAACTGGACCATGACTGGTTTTACTTGTTCTGAATTATTAATAGAGACAGAGATCATAAAATGGGTAACCCACCTTGTCACCTACTCTCAAACTCTCCCACGCTCTGTAGGGAGCCACAGCCCCTCCCCTAGGCTACCCGAAGCCACACCTTATAGATGGCACCTGTTGGCTATGGAGCTTGTGGTAAACAGGTCCATATTTGGTGATGATATGTTCCCGCTCTTCTGGTTGGCTGAGGCTGAGCGCCTGGTGAAGTGATGTGGCCTGCCGCGATTGGTTGGCGTGATGGCTGGGGGGGTGGGGGAGATTGTTCAAGGTTCCTGAATAAACTGCAGAGAGAACTGGTGGTTGTATCTTCCTTGCTGATTGAGGGGGCACGCAACAACGCTCACTCATGAAAATTGATCCATCTTTTACTTCATCACTGAGCTCTGTAAGGGAGCTGAACTAGAACGGAGAGCTGGGGGTGCAGCTCAGATCGGCAGGGTGCATGTTTGCATACATGAAAACTTGCCTTCCAACACCAGCATTCCATAAACTAGCACACAGGGGTATTTACACCCCAATACCAGCCTTAGAGAGACAGGGTCAGAAGTTCAAGGTCATTTTCTACTACATTGTAAAATTCCAGACTAGGCTGGGCAGCCTGAGACTCTGCCTCAATAAAAATACATTTTTTTTTAAAAAAAGCACTTACCAGACTTAGCTGCCCACAACAACGTGCACAACGGTTTCCTGGCTTTGGCACTAAAAGCTTCCATGCCCTTAGAAGTCCTGAACTATGTAGAACAAGTCTTACAACAAGGAGAAGTCAAGGGAAAGGGAAAAAAATATCAAGGCATACTCACCCTCCTCGTGAGCTTTTCTGTTCAGTAGGGGAATGGGAGAATTAGTTAATAACCACAAAGACAGATGGCACTAATGCCATCAAGCCATGACACTCCTACCCATAGATCTGGTTCTATGAGTTAATGCCTCAAAATGTACAGCCACTGAAAGCCAGACCAGCAGCTGATCTTGTAGAAGAACCTTTTCTCGACCTCTACAGAAGATGCAAGGGCTGGCTCTAGCTCCACTACCCAGCATTCCACGCAACCACCAACGCAAGCAGAAGGGGAATTCAGGGCCTGGCCGGCCTTTGAGGTTAGTGTGTTTCATGGCGAGAAACTTTCTTTCCTTCCTTGAAAGCAGGAGCTATAAGACGAAATGGGAAAGGGAAATTTCAAAGTCTTTTTCAAATATCAGTAAGGAATACCCGATATTTTATCTTCCAGGGATAAGAGCGTCACCCCGGCACAGCTAAGTTATACTGAGACATTCTGTGTGTAGTGGGGGGGGGGGGGCACGCCATGTTTATATTCAAAGCAGAGATCTGAGCTCGACAAGACAGTAACGATCAATTGCAGATGTTGACAGCAGTTGTAAGAAGAAAGGATGGAGAGAGGTCGGAGAGCATCCGACTGGAGTCTTCGACACAAACTCAAAAGTACAAGGGACCCTACCCCTAAAGAAGGGTATTGATTAAAAACAAAGTGTGTGAGTTCACAGAGTTCACTGGGCAAAGATGGCAAGAATGGGGTGTGAATACTTCATGGCAGAGAGTGTGAAAGCAGGGAGCTTGCATAGAGCGAACCGGAGAAGGGAAGTGGCCGGTTAACAGGCTCGGTGTTTGAGAACTTGATCCTGAGTTGGTGGAACTGACTGAGGAGGTGATAAAACCCTTTTGGAGGTACAGCTTTGCTGGGGGGTGGGGGGTACATCACTGAAGCAGGATTTAAGGGTTCATAGCCTTACCACACTTCCTGCATACACTCTCTCCCTCCCCCCTTCCCTCTTCATATGTGCTGATGAAATGCGAGCCTCCTGTTCTCGCCACCACACCATGCCTTCCCCCACACTACAGACTGGCCCTCTGGACCCATAAGCCAGGATAAACCCTTTCTCCTTACCATGGTTTTGAGTGTGGTATTTAAACATAACCTAAGTAGCTAGCACAAACGGCAAGGGGGGGGGGGAGTCCTTCTTGAGGCAGCATACTTTTTTTTTTCTTCCAAAAGCTTTGCAGAAGGGAATTAGAACCCGCATATTTACATATTTAAATGACCACCTTCAATCAAAGTGTGGGGAAAGATAAGTCAAAGAACATATTAGGAAAACAGTCTCTGGAAGTGGCTTGATCCGGACCTAAAGTGGCTGTCAATGGGACAGAGAAATCACTCTTGGCAACAACGGCCATCGAGAGAGATGATAAATGAGTTCTAGAAAATGAAGGAGAGGGGTGTAATTCAGGTGGTAAAGCATTTGCTCTGCAATATATAAAAGTCATGGGTTTAAGCCCCAAGAACCACATAAATTATCATGGTACATACCCACCATCTTAGTACTTGGGAGGTGGAAGGGCTCAAAGCTCAATGTGGTTACAGAGGGCTGAAGAAAAAAAAAGCCTAGGCTACAGAAGGCCATGTCTAGTGGACAGAAAACTAGGAATTCTCCTTGATCCCACTGAGGTATGCCTGCAATCCCCATCAAAATTCCAACTCAATTCTTCACTGAATTAGAAAGGGCCTGTTCTCAATTGTCTGTGTCTAAGAAAACTTTAGGGGAAGTGTAGATCAGAGCAAGGCTCACTCTTGTGGATGTATACACTGGGCTTGGCAATGCAGCAGGGAGACCTAGTGCTCATCCTGGTTCCTGGAAACAGACTTTATCTGGCTTCCTGATGAGAGAAACAGAAGTTGCAGGTAAAAGAAGGTCACTGGTTGGCTGACCGAAATAGAAGACTGCATCAGATTCTCTGGGCGGGCGGGCTCCATACACTGCAAAGGGTCCTGGAAGAGAAAGTGCTATGCAGGTTTCACAGTCGGTCCAGTCTTCCTCACGTGCACATGAAGAGTATGATCCCGCACCCATGTAAAACCTGAAGGTGGCCACGCTCAGCTTTTATATAGGTAAGTGAGCCACTGGGGTGTGGAGAGAGGTGGACTCCTGGAGGTCACCGGCTGGCCAGCCAGTTCAGACAAATCAGCTCCAGGTTCTGTGAGAGACCCCGTCTCAAAAATTAAGGTGGAGAGCAACAGAAGAAACCTGATGCTGACATCTGTTCTCCACATGGACATACACTCACACACACACTCACACACACACCAACACCACGTGCAGGAGGAGGAGCAGGGAGGAACAGGAGGATCAGGAGGAGGAGGAATAGGAGGAGGAGCAGGAGGAAGAGACGGAGGAGCAGAAGGAGGAGGAGCAGGAGGAAGAGATGGAGGAGCAGGAG
>NC_034598.1:36137262-36178750 GCF_900095145.1 Mus pahari
GGAGGAGGAGGAGAAGCAGGAGGAGGAGGAGCAGGAGGAGGAGGAGCAGGAGGAGGAGGAGCAAGAGGAGGAGGAGCAGAAGAGGAGGAGGAGCAGAAGAGGAGGAGGAGCAGGAGGAGGAGGAGGTAGTGCCAGAGGCAGCTATGGTAGTGGCATCAGCGACCTCAATGATGACAGCCACCGAAGCAGAAGAGTCAGAGACTCAGAAATACTCAAGTTCTGGTTTACAGATAGAGGAAGGGACCATGAGTCTGGAGAAGGGCGCCCCTCGGAGGCAGGAAACGGTAGATGGGCAGATTCGATACCAGAGCCTCCTGGAGAATTCCCAGCTCTGCCAACCTCCTCCCGACTTCAGCCCAGTGAGGTTCACTACAAACCTCCAAGCTCCAAAGCTGTAAGGTGATCAATGCATGCCGGTTAGTGCCACCAAGGTCATGGTGACTTATTACAGTAGTAATAGAAAACTCATACAAGTATCCTTCCGAGACCTAAGCCACCCCAGCCAATATGGACCTGCAACATCCTCAGAGAAGAACCTGGAAGAAACAGGGCTAGAACTGATGGTCTAGTCCGATACCCTGACAGCTAAAGCTACTATTTTATGCTTACTCTCACTCCAGGGAAGTGTCTGTTAAATAATCATGAAATACTATTTATTTAGAGTAGAAAAAAGTAAGACAGACAATACTGGTGAGAGATTAGAACAGTGGAGATGACACATTTTACTGCCGTGACTAGAAAGTGGTCAATTCACACAGAACTTCATCATCATCATCTGAAATTATGTATGCAGGCACCCCACTGTAAATGAAACACTGTAAATGAAACTTAGTAACAGACATGTCTACTAACTAAGGGGGGAAAAACCCTTCAAGAATTGTTAAAACTGCAATTAAGCATGCATATATATTGACTATACATATATTGACACTATATAGTCTATTTATATATTGTTTCACTATATATTGTCTATAATAGTCTATAATCATCTCTATATAGTAATATGTTTATAGAATATATATTCTATAATATATATTAATATAGAATGTATTAATATATGATATATAGACTAGAGAGAGAGGCAGTATAGATTGGCAAAAAACTGCCATTAATAACAAGTATCAAAATAAGCAAGTAATCATTTTAAATGTAAATATTACCACCACCACCACTTAATTTCTGTGGTTCTATATATAATATGCTCAGATTGAGAAAAGTAGTTATTAAAGACAACTTCATTAGCATCTTTTGAAAAGATGATTCAACGTGAATTATTGTTAAACACAGCCCAAGACTTGAACCATCCTTAGTAAATAAGTTCTGTAGAGATTCTCACTGCCTCCATAGAAAAGACTCAAGGTTTTACAGATTTCAAAACACAGGAAAGTGAAGGTACCATTTATTGTTTAAAAAGAAAGTAGCAGCCTGGAGAGACAGGGGATGGCTCAGCAGTTAAGAGCACAGAGTACCCAGGATTCCATTCCTAGCAACCACAGCACACAAAACCATCAGCAACTAGAGTTCTAGGGATCCGATGCCCTCTTTTGGCCTCCATGGGCACCAGGCATACATGCACATACATATGTACAGAATAAAAATTATTTCTGAAAAGAAATTCTTAGGCCATCTTAGCAACTTTCTAGATACAGTTAATTTCCAAACTTGAATATGCCCCCGACTAAAACCTTGCCTAAAGTCAAGTTCACTAGCTGTCATCGCTTTTGTTCCTGCTCCCATTGTTGAGATGCCATAAGTACACTTTAAAATGTAATAAATATAAACTCCCCATGCTGTCTGGTCTTTAAAATACCCCTCCACCTGGTATACACTGAGTTAACTTTTCAATTACTCTCCATCGATAAGGGAGGCTTCAAATTTAATGGAAATTCTTGATCCTAAAAAGTAGGAGGCTGTGTTCTCCACTTCCTTTTATTATGACTTGAAGCATGTAAACAGAGTGGATCTGTTTTTATTCTAACCATGGAAAGAAATCAAGACAAAATATATCACAGTCGGTTCTCATCCAGTCATAAAACAGAAGCAACTGAGAGCAGGGGTGTAATATATTCCCTTTATTATCCAAATACTGGGTGATTCAAAGAGTCACTGAGATAATGTCAGTGCTTTCGTGGAGCTGTGAATTCGCCTTGTGTGATCAGTCTCCATTTGAGTCAAGCATTCCCTCTGAGAAAGACGAGTCAGCCCAGAGCAGGTCAGGTGCCAGGCCATTGCTCCATCAACTGACTTGGTCAAGGGTGGCTTAGGGATAAACAGTGCCCACTTAGCCACCTCCTGAAAAATGGAAGCCAGAAGATGGTGGGACAGGGTCCCAGTCAGTAGGACCCTGTACAATCGGGGCTTAGCCGCTAGGAATAGCTTCTTCCTCGTGAAGCTTGGCTCTGGGACCTGTCCTGTGTCGTTAATGCTAAGGGCTTATAACACATGGTGCCCATATACACATAGTGACTCCCCGGTGCAAAGGATTCTGGGTTGATCACCAATACAAGACCATCTCCCTGCACTTCTTTTACTTATACAAGTAAGAGAACTATAGAGTCGGGGCAAAGGCTTCTCTCAGCAGAGCGGCCCTTCTAGTGAACACCTTCAGTCCTAAAAGAAATGGTGATGTAGGTCAAGGGGCATAGTGGCAGTCATGAGCTCAGCTCAGTGTCGAATATGGGACACCAGGTGGGGTTGATCACCATGGCATCCGTGAAGACCTCCGGACTCTTCAACGAATTTCAAAGCTGAAGGTTCACAAGCTAGACTTTGGTGAAGAGTCAATTCTTACGTCTAGAGAAGAGAATTAGTCATAATTCTGTGGCTGAGCCTAGCCACACGGGGAATATGTCCTCATTTCCTGGGCATGACACGGGAAGTGAGGAAGAGGAGGTCCAACGAGGAGCGGCCGCATCAGGGTAGAGAAGGTTGGCTGCACACAGCTGAAGGACGGCGAGCTTCAGGAGGGGCAAGGGTCAGCTTCTAGAGCCAGGTCCCATCCCCGCACCCCCACTCCCACCCCCATCCCCACCCCACCCCCTGACAATCCTGCCTATCTACATGCATTCCTTTCAAATCTCTAGACACAGAGAGGGAAGTCTACAGAAGTCATTCAAAGGGGCAAGGCCTCCCTGGCTGTCACAAATCAGACACCTGAGGTCACGACCAACCATGAGGGCTATGGGTTTGGAAGCAAAAGGTGTTCAGAAGACACTTCCCCCTGACTCTTTATTAACGCAAACACAGGTTAATGGAAAGCCAGTCCTCTACATCTCCTATATACTAAAGAGCATTGGGATTAAATTTGTAGCTAGCTTTATCAGGATAAAGTGAAAGACTACAGTGTGTGAATGGAGAAAGGACCGCGGGGCACGTGGCTCTCATCTATCATCCCAGCACTCAGCAGGAGAGGGCAGAAGGACTGTCTCAAGATCAAGACCAGCCTAGGCTACAGAGACCCCGTCTCGAAACACTACCAAAAATCTCTGAGTTCAAGACCAGCCTGGTCTACAGAGAGTTCCAGGACAGCCAGGGACACACAAAGAAACCCTGTCTCAAAAAACAAAACAAAACAAAAAACAAAACAAAACAAAAAAAAACAAATAGGAAAAACAAGAAAACAAAGGAAAGTTACAACCAGAAGAGACTCCTTGATAAAGGATTCATAGACAAAATAATAAAAAAAATGAAATAAACAAGTATTAGAGGGAGGGGCAGGCATTGCTGAAAGTCGCTGGAACCAAAGGAGTAATGTAAAATTACTCTCCCGAAAAGGGGGAAAACATTGACCTAAAGCGAAGCCACACAAGCTGCTACCTTAGTAACGAGGACGACACACAGGAAAAAGATAATTAGGGAACAGAGATTACAAATAAAACAGACCTTTCATAAGAAAAAAAAAAAAATGGCCTTGTCCTCATCCACCTCTGCGAACCCGTCAGCGGGTAACAGAAATTTACCTTCCCCTCGGGACACCGGAGGAGAAGCTCGTGTGCCTTTAGGTACAGAGTTGAAAACAGCGCAACGAAATCTCCTTTGAGCACCCCCTCCCCCCCATTACGAGATAATTAAGATTTTTTAAGTAGGAAACCTTCCATGTATATGTGGTAAGAGACAGCTAAAGACAAATTTAAAAAAAAAAAAATAAGGCTCACTCTAGCTACAAGGATGGCCAGCGCAGAAGTCTCTTTCCCACTTGCAATGAAATACTTGCAATAACCATCTGGGCTGCTCCCCTTCTCTCTCCCACCCTTGCTGTTACAGAGGAGATAGAATTTTAAGAGCATATTTTGAATTAAATGAGCACGGTTTCAAATCCGCATATGTATATTTTAAAAGCTCAGGGCAGCTTTGGATAGATCGTTGAGCAGGAGCGCAGATCCAGAAAGTATGGAAAGACAGCCAAGAAAACTTTTGGATAAATAACATCTGGCCACGGGGGTTTGTATTCCTTGAGTTTCTCAACTTCCTCTCTGGAGAAACCTAAGTCCCCGCTGGCCTTTCTCTGACTTCCTTTAAAACGTTTCTACAAATGGATAACGCTCCGTCGCTCATTTCTGTATCTGGAGGAATAAATGCAGCAGGAGTTGCTACCAGGAAACACCATGAGACTGGAACACGTGTGCTGCAACAAGCTCATGGGCATCCCCCAGCCCCAGTTCCATACCTTTGAAACCTGCAGGGAGCAGGCGCCTTGGCATCAGATGGATATGGGTTTCACCCCAGCTATGCCACTTAACAGCTCGTGGACCATAATGTCCTCTTTCTCCTTCTGAGGGATGCCTGTTACCAAGGCTGAGGGTCTAGGAAAAGGGACCCACTCCTGCTGGTGACAAGTGTCAGAGACCCAGGTGTGATGTGCCATGGTGTGTCACCCAGCTGACAGGTCACAGAAACGAACCTCACCCTTTCAAGACTATTTCCTGGTGCCTGTTCTAGCCCAGCCAAGCTATTTATCTGTTTCCCTTCATTTTCTCAGCTGTTGCCCCTTCTGACCAACTGTAGCTTCCTCCTCCTTCCCAAGCCTCCAATCGAACAGCCAGAAAAAATAAATAAATAAAATTAAATTTAAAAAACGTGAAGGAAAAACAAGCTACCCTGCTCTTCCCTTGACTCCAGACACCTGGGGAAACTCGAGTTGTTCATTCTCTCGTCCCTTCCAAACAAGTTAAGCGGTGACCATACCTTAGGACAGTGGTTCTGACACTTCCTAATGCTGTCACCGTTTACTTACAGTCCCTCATGCTGTGGTGACCTCCAACCACAAAATTATTTCATGGCAACTTCCTAACTGTAATGTTGCTACTGTTATGAATCGTGATGTGAATGTCTGATAACGCAGGATAGCTGATCCCCCGTGGGAGTTGTGACCCTCAGGTTGAGAACCACCGCCTAAGAGGTTTGAAAACAGCTTGCGTCCTTAATCATATACTTTGAATGTGAACGCTTGGGTTTTTCTGGCAGTTTCCAATGCTTAATATTACTTGATATTATTTAAGGATGCAAAGAGAGGGGAGGGGGAGAGGAGAATTATCAACCTAATCTGAGGCTAGAGGAAGGAGGCAGGATGAAAGATAGAAGATAGATAGATAGATAGAATCCCAGCTTTGAATTATACAAGGCACAGTGACAGTGATAAGAGACACTGGCGCTGTCGACATCTGGATTGAACCACTGCTACTATTTGAGCTGTGAATTCCCAGCAAGCAACAAGGGATGGGCAAAACACAGAACTTGAAGCCAGGTGCTCGGCTCTTCTGACAGCAGCTCCAAACGCTATTGCTTGTGTTCAGGATAAACCAATTAAAACCCAGGGTCATGATCTGAATGTCTATTGTTTTTCTAATGACTTTCATTTATCTCACAACTCACTGTATCAAATATTGAAAGACTAGTAGCACGCATGGCCAGCATTAAAGTGTTAAAACCGCAAGCCTACAACTTGTATTCCTGAAATGTCTGGAAGACAGACCTGCCCCGAGCTCCACAGAGGACAGATACCAGCCTGTGTCGAGAATGAACACAGCCAGTTAGGGCCAGGTGACATCCTGCTAATGTCACATTCTCTTCTAGGAAGTGAAAGTAATCCGTGTATGGATGAGAAGATAAAAATACTGCCTTTGCATAACAGACTTAAATCACACACCAAAACGATACAGGAAGATAATAGCAATCACGACCGCCGTGACTTTAAAACCACCTGAAGCTGTAAGTATCTGCAGGTGAGATTCATCTCCTGTTACGAGGCTGCCTCAGTAAAGAGTTTCTGTCTTCCTGGACTCTGCCTGTAAGAGAAGGGAAGCGAAGCTACAGAGGGACAAAAAAGCAAACCAAAGCAAAGCCCTACCTTCAGGGCAAGGTACTGAAGTCATTGAAGAACTTCCTTAATGGTCAGTCCATGGGAGCCCTCCCGAACCCTAGCTTGCTCAACCAAGTGATGGAGTAGATACTTGAGAATAAGAATCAAATAAAAAAAAAAAAAAATGGGGAGGGGCGGGGGGGAGCTGAAGAGATGGCTCAGCGGTTGAGAGCACCAACTGCTCTTCCAGAGGTCCTGAGTTCAATTCCCAGCAACCACATGGTGGCTCACAACCATCTGTAATGGGATCTGATGCCCTCTTCTGGTGTCTGTCAAGAGAGACAGTGTACTCACATACGTAAACTAAATAAATAATTCTAAAAAAGAAAAAGAGAATGGGGGAGGAGGGGTATCCTTGGATGTCCTTGATAGCCTTGAGTATCTGCAAGTGTAAAGCCATTATTAGCTCACTTGTCTACAAGGTTTGCAATGGAGAGAGGCAGATCAATGTCATTTACACCATAGACATCGAGCTTCTCTCCTAATGCTCAGGATCTGCCCAGGATTGTGAAAGAATAGTCCAATATCATTTAATTTGAAAACTGAGAGGTTTCTTATTTACATATTAACAATAATTACTATAATAATCATAATATAACATACCATTAATATGTAAATATAATATATAGTATAAATAATATACAACATAAAAATAATATATAATATATAATTAATAATAATAATTTGTAGAGTGGAGCCCTGGCTCAGTAGTGAAGAGCACTTTCAGAGGTTCTGAGTTCAGTTTCCAAGTACTTACACTGAATGATTCATAACTGCCTATAATTTCAGCTCCAGAGAATCTAACATCCTCTTCTGGGCACCACTGATACACACACTCACACAAATAATAAAAATAATAAACTTTTTAAACAAAATTATTTTATTTGCATGTTATCATGTTAGACTCACATTGAAGTATATTAATAATGGCATTAAATAAACTTACTATATCGAGTCTATCGTCAATACCAACAGCTATAACTCATAACAGGAAAATCTTGGGGTCCTTTATAGTTTTTTCAGTGAAGGGAGGCTCTGGTACCAAAACGTTTTGAGACTTTTGACGAGGGTGGGAGGGGAGGGCTATGTGTCTAAGCATGCCTTATGAAGTTGGTGTTTGTTAACAGACAGGATTCGATGGATACACATAGCTGACAAGAAGGAAGCCCATGGCTGGCTTCTACACTTGTATTTCACTGCTCGGCCATATCTGTTCCAAAAAGAAACAAGATTCAAACTGCTCTCTGGCAGCCATTTGCCCTAGGTTTTCTGGGACAAACTTCACATCGAATCTGTTTCTAATTTTTTCCCCCATCGACCACAAAAATGTTCCCTATATGTCAACATTTTTGTGTCCAAATACGTCTCCTGATCTGAGTGGCACACACAGAAACATCTTAAACCGTCTCCCTGTTGCAGTGCCTGTAATTATTCTCCAAGTATTTCAACATGGCTCATGTGACCAACACACGTGATGGTTAGGGTTAATTTTCCCTCTCTCAGGAAAGGCATGTTCTTCAGCTGAACCTGGCCCTAGAGGGCTCCCTTAGCACTGAGAGCCCTCCACCCTGTTTGCTATGCACGGTTAATAAAAAGTCTGTATTCTTCTTTATCTCTGAAAAACATTGGATGTTTTCTTTTCTTTTTTTCTTTCATTTATATATATTGGCATTTATATGTGTGTGCATATCACTTGTGCCACAGCATGTGTGTGTGAAGGGTCTCTTTTTCTGCCACGTGGGTTGCCAGGGCTCGAACTCATATCATAAGGCTTGGCTGCAGGTACTTTTACCTACTAAGCCATATTGCAGGCCCACCATGCAGGTTTTCTTAATCGGCAAGATAGATAAATACATGGAATACTGATAGCAAAATATAGGTGGGTTGCAAAGACTGCCCAGCAGCTCTGCTTGTATTAGATGAGACCTTTGAACTGAGGACCATGTCCCCATGTCCCCAAGGTCTTTAGAGAGGACCCCCAGCTTGGGCTTTTGAGTCTAAAGGATGACCAAGTTGCTTAAACAATCCCTTTCCCTTTTAAATGAACACCTCATGCCCAGAGCAGTGAGGGGGAGGTCCTTTTCTGGATCATGGAATAGACTGGAATACAGAATACAGCACTCACATCTGTCACAAAAGGGAACCAGAAAAGCAGAGGCCCTTCTGCAATCCTCAAACAGAAACAGCAGCAGGAAGCAGTTCGCCAACACAGGTGCCTAAGCCCCCATTTCACATCTCACCTAAAGCCAGGGCATCTGTGAGAGCCTTGAAGCCAGGCTCGATTCACATTTGTTTCTGCTTAGGCTGTGTCGATGCTAAATTAGCATTTGGCTTTTGTGAGTCCAGGTTGAAATGGGTTCAGGTCTGGGGAACACACGGTTCTGGTTTAGATTTCCTATTTGCACATAACTTCCCTAACCTTTAAGTTCCCTAACGGTGTTTGTACAAATTAGGCACCAATTCCAAACCCTGATGACTCAAATATCTCGTGGCTGGAGAGTTAAGGGAAAGGTAAACACATACAAACCAAATAGGCACCAGCTAGTTACAGGAAGGAAAAGCCACCTCTAGGGAAGCGGTGGATTGAGAGTCGGGGGGCTGTCTGTTTTACTGTCTATCACCTTCCCACCAGGTTCCAGTCCTTGTGGCTGCTCCGGTCCTGGCTTCCAGCCTATCACACTGAAGAGTTCACTATGAGGGCTGGCCAGCCTAGAGAAGCCAAACCCAAGAGAACAGCTAGAGAGCAGAAACACATGCAGGCCTCATGCAACTTGTATGTGCGTCACTGCTGCGAAGCAAGACAGAAGATAACATTAGCCAAAGATAATGTCTCCTACCCCTGGCATCAGAACCGGATGCCACGTGTGTTGTTTTTAAAACAAATTCACTGGCAAACATGCTTTTAGCTCTCTTGAGTCAAAAAAAAAAAAAAAAAAAAAACCTTCCTGCTAGGCGGCCATGTTTGCCTGTTTACAGCTCACTTCACTGGGCAAGCATCTTATGTTACAATTCCCAAAGCTATAGTTTTGAAGAGTACTCGTAAAAATAAGTAGTTCCCCCTCAAACATTCCTGACATTCCATCCCCGTTCCAGCTTGGAACGTTTGAAGTGTTTCAATATTAGGACTTGGATACGAGTTCCCGGTGGTGAAGGGGCATTACAGAGAGAGGAAAACACAACGCTGTGCAGTGAGTTACTGACATTCTAGACTGAGGAACTTCCAGGAAACTGTACAGACAATGTTGAGTCACGCCAACTGTAAGCGACTGTTACTGGATGCATAAACTGTATTCTGCATGTGTGACTCAGTTTGAAATTTGAAATGCACACATGTGCGCACACACACACACACACACACACACTGCTTATGAGACAATGTTTTAAAACTTCTGATGAAGGCTGAAGGAAGGGCTATGTATCTGATGGGGGAGAAAAGCGTAAGGCCGAGTTCTGAGTTTGTATCTCACATCATTATGTATTTTTAATGAACATACAATCTGCAGGTCTGCTGGAGTTTTGCTAGGCTCACTCACAGTGGTTTCCTAACCTGAACCATTTGGAGTATGGAAAAACAAAACAAAAACAAAAACAAAAACAAGCAAACAAACTAAATAACAGAGCCCAAACCGAGTATTCTTACGCGTAACTAACAGAAAAGTGGAACATCTTGATTGGCACCTAGCCAATGTCCGCCCTGAGAATGCAGAAGGTAGTGGGGCTGGGGTGGGTGGGGCGGCCTCAATATTCTTCACTTCCAATCCAAGGCGAAGGCTCCAGCAGCCTGCGGCTGTGGGGAGACCTCTTCCATTCTCAGAGAGCCTGACATTTGCCTGTTATTGGTCCAAATGGAATGGCTTACTCGTGGTTCTTAGTTCCCCTCTTCTGATAATCCTGCGTGGAGAGAAGGTGGGGGCGGGTGACAGAGGCATGAGCAACGGAAAGAGGGTGCAAAGTCCAAGACAAACAGCTAACACAAAACAGCTAACACAAACATGTTAGCTAACATGCACAGCCACTCTTCCCCAGCACAGCCCGGCTCGGTTCTCAGCACTCAAGTGGGCGGCTGCACACGTGCCTCTCCTCCATGATTCTCTGGCTGGCCAGAAAATCCTCTTCCTTTCCCTCCATCGCTGCCAGGAGAGTCTTCAACTTCATCTTAAAGGTGAAGCAACAACACATTGGGATGTTAAAACAATGCTCCATTATACGGCGTTATCTTTAGAGCGCTGTGGAACAGATCTGAACAAGACTTCAGTGTGGCGCTCTAGTGTGACCTCTGTCCTGGAGGCAGTAACTCCAGGGGCTTCCCTGAGAGTTCTAGTGATAGTCAAGGGACTCCCTGAGGACAGCAAGGGACAGGAAGACAAGACTGGGAACCTCATTCCAGACTGTGTTCAAGGCTTGTCTGTCTTCCCATCATCCTTTGAGAAGCTCACCCAAACTGACATTGCTGATCACACAGAGAAGGGAGCCAGGGAGAGGCAGGACAACATTGACCAAAGCAAGACAGCTAGCAAAGTCTGCAAACTTTCTGCTCCAGGAGGGGCTAGCTTTTCTCCAACTTCTGCTCTGCTATAAAAAACACATACACAGAGGCACACAAACATATGCACATATATACAAACATGCACATATGCTTAGACACACAGACACATACACACACAGAACATATTCACAAACATACATACACACATATAGAGGCTACACACAAACATAAGTATGCACATGTATATGCAAACACATATGAATAAACATATCCATATATGTAAACACCAGCATATATATGTATGCATATGCACACAAATACATATATGTGCAGATTTCATATATATATATACATACATATACACATATAAACACATACAAACTTACATGCATACACACACAGACATATATACACATAAACACAAATGCACACATACACACTACAATAGACACATTCATATTCATACACACACAAATACACATATATATTCACAAACATACATTTATACATATACATACATGCACACAAACACATATACATATATAGGCACACACATACATACACATAAACATACACATATATACATATATATACATACATATATATACATATGCACATGCATACACACACAGACACACACCAGCATCTAGACCACATAAACTCCGAGTTCCCTATAAGCACAGTCCTTTCCACTCCTGCACTGAGGGCCCTCTCTGCCTGGTGGTCTGGAAGTTGGCATGGAAAGGTATATCCACCTCCTCTGGGCTTGCCTTTCACTCTCCAGGCACAGCTGGCCAAGGGGTACCCTGGACACAAAGAACTTCACAATGGTATAAGAAGTAACTGTCAACAAAAGTATTTAAATCCCAATTTCAAGTGGCTGGCAGCTAGCTCTCTAGAATCTTACCTGGCTATGCCATTGTCCGCATTTGACCGTGAGGTCAAAAGACACAGCAAGTGAACACTAATACAAGAGCAACGTAAACAAGTCAGATACATACATGTGTACACACACATATGCACTCATGTGCAGACACACATGTGGACACATGTGCACACTCTCATGCACATGTACACACACACACACACACATACACACACAATTTCCAAAAGATTACAAATCACTGTCATTTTCCCATGTAATTCTTAAAGAGTGAATTGTTTCACAGAGATGAAATAATCTTTAGGGCTAATATAGAAAGTTGATTATTGAGATACATAAAGATACATATACATCCAAACCTTAACTTTAGAGACTGGGCTCTCATAAAAACTGTACCCTTGACCGAAATGATAAAATTTAAGGTTGGTAAGCATAAAAAGTCTCCTGTGAGCCAGGTGTCTCTGTGGAAGGGAGAAATCCCAGAAAACAAAAGTCCTCTCAGGGTGTCGGAATAGCTTCCTCTGTCCTCCATAAGACTTGGGAGGTGACACACAACTCTGAAGCTGGAGGCCTGTGGGGTATAAACAGCAGCTGCCATTTTCCCAGAGCTCTCCGCCATCCCGATAGTATTCTGTTCTTCTTGTGCATCTTTATACTTCTCAACTTCAACTGGGCTTTGTGTCAAGAATTCCTTCGCCACCCTTCCAGTGACTCGTGTCTAGTTAGCTGTGGATCTCAATACCAGGCAAGCGAGATACTCTTGCTGTGCTAAGAGAAGCACACACACATAGGTTCCAAGTAAGAGCCTCAAAAGTCAAGTGACAGAAAGGGTCCAATGTCAGTAAGATGCCCTCTTCTGGACTCTGAGGGTACCTCGGCTGACAGGGCAAGAAAAGTGGAATTGGATCAAACTGCCTTACTATCACACTCCACACTGGTCAGAGACACCTTTGGCAATGGATGACAGTTAATGCAAAGACTTGTAACTGGCCAGAATGCTAAGAACAAATGACTGTTGACTGCTCAGCTCCTAAACAAGACATCTATACCATCCCCCCCCCCAAGGAATCAACAGATACATATATGCACCCAGTATTTAATAGATTATGCAAATCACAGAAACAATGTATACATATTCACCTGAGAGCATAGGTCTAGAAGAACATTTGCCAGCAGGCCCTGGAACTGATAACTGTTATTGCCAAGAGGGCACAAAAGAGGACACAGGGAATTTCAACTGGGCTGGGTTCAGCCCCCTCAAAGACAAGAATAAAATCAGCACCTCATACTTCACTTGTGGTAATGTTATTCAGAGGTAGACAGCCCTCCATTTGTGGAAGAGCACTAAACAGATGTGTTATCTGCACATTCATTTTACCTCTGGCTTTATAGGACAACTTGAAATTTGCACCAGAATCTTAACCTGGCCTGCCCTAACCGACAACTAACACTTCTTTTTAGGTAGCATCTCCCGTTTCTTTCCTAGACCTTCCAAAGCTAGCACAGACCTCTCAGGAGTTTCCAAATGTTAACCAGTGTCACAGCCTGAAACAGAAGAGCAAAAAGTTCCAGCTACAGCGGTCTTGCCTTTGCATGTCTGGCACCTTTCCTGGGGCAGGCGCTGTGTGGCAAAGGGAACACGGGATCCAGCTGTGATGAATCCAGTTGCCACGAACAGCCGCACAGGCCTGCCTTTCTTCCCAAATCCTCAAGTGACCAGCCACACAGAACCGAGGAGTCTCGCCGGTTTAACTGACAGCTCCCCTGAGGACAAGAAGAAATGAGCACTCCTCTTTATCGAGGTTCCAAAACCCTGTGACCCTTACATGGAGATAATCAGAGATGAAGCCCCGTTTTATCTGCACTGCTGCAGGGGCACAGACGTGACGTGCATACCTAATGACTGACACAGGCTGCCTGAAAAGCCACATGTAAAGTACACGGGCCAATAAAATCCTAAATGCGGATTGTGCCCCTCATCAACTGTCCTTCAGAGAATAGTCTCAGTAGATCAGAAAGCAAACGGGAGACTCAGGAGTGTTGGGACTTTGTGTATAATAAAAGTTTCTCAGGGGACAGAGAGCACAGAGGCTGGAGGGATTGCTCAGTAGGTAAGAGAATGCACTGTTCTTCCAGAGCCTGAGTTCCCAGCACTCATAGTCAACCACCTGTAATTCCACTTCCAGGGCATGCAGCGCCCTCTTCTGGTGTCCATGGGCACTGCATTTAACAATAATTAAAGATGATGAGATCATAAATTTGAAAGGGAGTCAGGGGAGATGAAAGGGAGCTGGAACAGAGAAAGACAGGGAGGAAATTACATAGATTCATTACTCACGTATAAACTTCTCAGAGAAATATTTAAAGTTTAAAAAGTTCAAATCAGTAAGTGCTAAACTAACAGATTAGTTCTTTTTAAAAAAAGTCTATCATTTCATAGGCCTTTTCTCAAATTGCTACTTTACTAAAATCATAGAAAGTGGTTTTGGCCTCCTTACTATAAAGCACTGACTGACTTTGAAAGAATATTGGCAAGCTGGTGCTCCCAGCGATGAAGGTGCAGTAGCCTTCACAATGACAGACTGGTCTCTCTCATGCCCATGGGGAAAGTAGGAAGTCCCACTGTTATGGTCTGCCTGGGACTCACTGGCTTGGAAAGGAAAGCTCACTGTGACGCCACTAAGTGTTCATCTATGCTATGAGGACCCTGCCTTAGCTTGGTGGATGACACACACGAACCACTAGAATTCTACACAGCCAGGCTCAGCCACACTGGTCCAGACACGGCTGGGCCCTGTGGTCTCGCTAAAGAGGCCAGGACCATTTTCTCCATTTATGGACTCGATATCCAGCCACAGCAAATAAACAGTTGCTGAGAGGGGAGGTTTTGTAAAGACAGCTTTAATACAGTCCACGGAAGAAGGGAAAGAACTCAGATGGTTTCCCCCCCTCCCCACGCCTTGATCATACACAGAGCAAAATAATACAAGGCTGCTTTTTTTTTTTTAAACTCAAAAATCGACAGTCACAGGTAATAAAATGTGGAAGAGGATTCTAAAAGCAGGGCACTAAATTTGAAATCATTTAGCACCTCAGGGTACTAAATTTGAAATCCATTTCTCAGGGCAAACACTAGGAAAATTCTCAGGACGTTTTTCAATAAGTTTCAACAGCCACTTCGCGGCATTAAAACTTTTATCACTTATGAAATATGCAATCCCAAGAAAATTATTTGTTTGCTGTTGCCAAAGATAGCAGAGGCGGCTTTAGAGTTGTTGGTTTCTGAATATTAAATCCTGTGTATCCCACAAGACAGATACACACAACCTGGAGAGCAGCTGCACTTCAATGTTAAATTTTAGACACAAAGGTAGTAGGTACACTCTCTTTTTTTATAGTTTGGTAAGGCAGGATGGAAGTGCACCACGTGTCAACTGACAAGACTGAACTCTGTTGCATAGGAATTCAGAAACATGGGCGTAAGTACATGAAGATATTACATCTCAGTCTTAAAGAGAAGAGTGGGGACCTGAGTTTGTTGTATTAACAAGGCACATTATCAAGCAATCCCTCAGTCTACTTCTTGACGGGATTTTTGTTGTTGTTTTGGGGTTTTTGTTTGGGCTTTTTGTTGTTTTGTTTTGTTTCTTTCAAAATAGAGTTTCTCTGTGTAGCCCTGGATATCTTGGAACTTGCTCTGTAGACCAGGATCTCAGAAATACCCCTGCCTCTGCCTTCCAAGTGCTGGGACTAAAGGTGTGTGCCACCACCATCTGGCTCTTGAGCGGGTTTCTTTTTTCACCTTGTATTTTAATTTTTTTTTTTTGTACTGGGGGACCAAACATGTTCACTGTGCATGCTAGGCAAACACTGAGCTGCACCCCCAAACTTAAACGCTTTTATCATTCCAAAATTCACTTGAGGATACCTAAGCCCCATGGAGACGGCAGTAAGAGGGTGGGGCTTTGAAGAAGTTATGAAAAGGGACCACGGCCTTCTGAATTGGGTTCACATCCTCATACAAAGAGTCCCCAAGAGCTGCCTTGCCTTATCCATCACGGAAGGACAACGTAAGTAGAGGCCTTTCACCAGACATATGCACTGCAGCAGCTTGAGCTGCACCTCCAGACCCTAATGCTGGGGTTCCCAACCTGTGGGTTGTGACCTCTTTGGGGTTAGCATCTCAGACATTTACCTTATGATTCATAACAGCAGCAAACCTACAGTTATAAAGTAGCAATAAAAATAATTTAACGGTCAAGAGTCACTGTATTAAAGGGTCGTGGCATTAGGAGGGTTGAGAACCACTGCACGATAGGGAAAAAACAGATTCTTCCTGCTCTGGAGGTTTTGTTACAGCAGTCCCAACAGACAAAGACGCTAGTGATGTTACTGGGGGGAGAAGGGCCAAGATCTCCAAGACCATAGGCAGGAAGAAGCAGATTATACTTAATTTCACATCTGAGCATCTTAAACAACAGACAAGGACAGACAATACATCTTAAATGCTTTACATATCAAAGCAGTAAGAACAGTGACAGATAGCAAGCAGGGAGACATGCATCACCCAGTTCAGATCCAGGTACAAGCTTCAGGAGACAGCCAAAAGAGCCAGACTCCCTGTGTTGGACGCCTGGTCTCCAGCAGGTGGTACTATTCTGAGACGTTCTGGAAATGTTAGGAATTGGGGCTTAACTGAGGAAGTAGGTCAGTGGGGCACATCTCTGAATGGGCACACCTGGTCTCAGTCCCTTCTTCTCCCTCTCCATCCTGTCCTCCCTGAGATAAGCCTTCTCCCACACTGCTAAGCTCTACCTAGCTAACATCATGGGCCCAGAATCAGCGACGCCAAGAATGATGGACCGAAGCTTCTCAAACTATAAATCAAAATAAATCTTTTCTCCTTTATTCCTTCTCTCGGGACACAACAAGAATGAAATGACTGAGACTTATGTAATACTCCAAGGAAATTGTCATTCCAAGAAAAGTAGTCCTTTGCCTGGGACAGCCTTCTCTGTCCTGTACATTTAGTAATTGAAAACTGTTTTGGTGTTTTGCTTGTTTAGTTGGTTGGCTGGGTTTTTTGTTTTGTTTTGTTTTGTTTTGTTTTCCTTTTTCTTTTCTGTAATATCTGCAGGCACACTATTTGATTTGGCAGCAAATAATATTGACATAATATATCAATGGAGTTTTAAGACATTAAAAAATCTTAAGGAAGAAGAAAAGTGATTTAATACAAAATTCCCAAGGTCTGCCTTAATTATCTATCATATTCCTTCTTGGTTTGCAGTTATGGTGGTCTTGGGGGGCAGAGTAGCACATGTGTGGATGTCTGCAGACAACTTAAAAGAACTGGTTCTCTCCTTCCACGTGTGAAACTGGGGAATTGAACTCAGATCTTGGGAATTAAACTCAAGCACCTTTATCCATAGAGTCAGCCCACCAGCCCAGCCTTTTCATTCTATAGGGGGAAATTCATCAGTAGAGAGGTTAAGATTCTTGTAACATTTCTTGGTCAAAGTTCACTTCCCTACCCTTCCATTAGCCAGGTCGCGACGTTATACTGAGAGGCTTTATGAACCATCAAATCTTTCAATCAAATTGAGCACACATTTTTCTTTGCACAAAATGCTTCACTGCACGACAAAACTGACCTGCTGTGTTTGTTTTTATATCTAGCAATGGGATTTCAGATTTTCTGGAAAAAAAAAACTGCAAGGGAAAAAAAAGTATCCCTTTCTGATTGCACACCCCCACCCATACCAACGAGATATCAGACACAGGCAAGGCTCCATTCAGCCAGAAGAGACTGGAATGCTGACCACCACCTAGGAGGTATAACTTTAACAGTCGTCTCAAGTTAATAATTTGTCACGAAATTAACCATTGCCCAACTCTAAATAGCAGTTCCAAAGTCTTACAAACAGGCTTGATCACCTTATAATGTGGGAATTATCTAAATAAACATTTTTTTAAAGCATAAAATTTAATATTCCTTCTTCCAGTGTGACAGGACTTGAGGGGCTGGTTCCACCACCTTGAGAAAGGGGTCCTCTCCGCAGAAGTGATTCCTTCTACTAATAATGCAGGGGCTTACACATTCTTGCTTGCCTCCAATAGAGCTGAAGGCTTTGAAGTCGCTCAGCTCGCCAGTTTCTCCCATTTCCAATAATGATTAAAACCCATTCGGCCACTGTCTGAGTTCCAGAGATTCCAGGCCAACACTCGGTTTCACATGAGAGACTCCAGTGGCCCAAATGGGTCGCTCACTGGAACTCCCCTGACATAAAGCTGCCAATCAACCTGGTGAGCTGAGCTGAGAGCTCTGATCCCTGAGAATTAACAGAAGATGGCATTAAGCAGACCCCAGCTTCTCTTTATTTGATCTCGATAATGAGAAGAGAAACTGCCTATCTACCCTGATGTTTGAAGACTCCCGCTGGAATGAGAAGTAACTGTATTCTTTATCGAGCTGTGTGGTCAATGATTTAAGGGAGTAACAATGAATCCAGTTAGTGCTACAGACAATAGACCACACCTGGAGTGTGCTACTTAACATCCTAGGTCAGCATTTGAAAACAAGACCAACAGCCTCCCCTCTCTTGGGTCCTCCAACAGAATCAACATCCAGGAGGGTGTCACAAGAACAGAACCGAGTCTCAGAAGTCTCTACGGAAATGTAATTAAAATTTGGGGAGACTAAAACTGGGAGTAAGGGGGTCAAAGAGATGGCTCAGTGGTTAAGAGCTCTTGCAAAAGACCAGAGTCTTGTTTCCAGCACCCACACTGGGCAGCTTACCTCTGACTCCAGTTCCAAGAGGGATCTAACTCTCTCTTCTAGTCTCTGAAAGCACAGTACCCCATGCACATACACACATACAGGAATATACACACAATTAAAAAGAACGTACGACCGTTTTTTTTTTTAAGCTAGAAATGCACTTTTATTTCCAAATGATTATTCTAAATAGAAAAAAATCCTAGCTAAAGTAATTACTTTTCCATCCCTACTATGTGAATTACTTCTTACTAAGCATTTTCATTTTTGAAGGCATTTTTTTTTTTAACCCTCGCAACAGGACGACCTTTCAAGTCAAAAATAATGAGTTCAGCATTCACACATTTATTTACGTTCTTAATCAAGCACAAAGCCAAAAGAGAAACAAATATGTTAGGTGTCACCTGCTGATTTAAGTAGTAAAATATTAATTAATATTTATGATAGAAAAAGACACATATGTAAAAGAATTTGCAGCCGAGTTGGACAATTGAAACAAGGCCTGCTGAAATGTCATGTATTCTCTTGGGAAATACCAGAGCTACCAACCTCCCCTTGGCCTCTCCTTTGTTCCTTACCAGTTGCTGCTTGGCAATTCTTCACTTCTAATTTTCCTAGTTTTTCTGATCAGATAGCCATCTAATGTCATGCCTGGGTTTTCAGATAACCACACTAGGATGGTCTACACTATTTGGTCTACTATACTAAAGTAGAACCTCTCCATTTAAAAAAAAGAAAAAGAAAATGAGAAAGTAACTCCCATATTTCTCCTCTTAGTCTTAACTATTCAGATACAAGGGTGCATCAGATATTAACTTATAACAAAAACAAGCTTTAAAAGAATGTCTTTAGAGCTTTATCTGTGGTTTTGTTACAAAGTAGTCCTTGGCTATTCAGGGATTCTTATAATGTGAGTATAAATCATTATTTTTGACTTTCTGTTTGGCAGTATGATTTCTTGATGTTTTAGAAACTTTACTGTCAGTCCTTTAAAGTCAGAACTAAAGAGGCCCAATAATTCAAGAGACCCAATAATTACAGCCAAACTTAATAGTCTATATATGTAATTACATTAACAGGGACAAAAGTGTTTTCTTCTACTGTAAGGTCTTAACTTGGGTTAACGCTCCCAAGACAACCACTGTGTCACTTACACATTTGTTGAAAAAGCACTAACAAAGTTTGGATACACCATCCAGGCGGAGTCAATTCAATTGGGTAAGACAATTGAATTTCCCAACCCAGTGGGTAAACAGATAGATGTAGAATAATGTAACAAAAGGGAGCTGAATAGAGGACATTTTTTTCTTATATTTTATTGATTCTTTGTGAATTTCACATCATGCACCCCAATTCCACTCATTTCCCAGTCCTTCCATATCGTCCCTCCATCCTTGTACCTCCCCCAAAAGAAAGTAAAATCATTATACTTTAGATAGATAGATAGATAGATAGATAGATAGATAGATAGATAGATAGCCTCAGGTTTTCTTCCTCCCTGGCCCACTGAAGGTAGAACATATTTAATAATAGCAAAAAGTACAGGCACCTGACTGCACATGATTCCGCATCTATATTCTATTTATTAACATCAGCCGGTTATCACACATACAGGAATGGGGTCCAATGAGAATGTCAGGAAGATCTTCCCGTCACTGTTACAGGAAGGGAGGAAGGGAAAGAAAGGACCATTGCATCCCAGGCACCATGCGCATACCCATCACTTCATAAGCTTCCTGACCAGAACATGGCGGAGATATCCTGTCTGATATCAACAGTGGAGGCTTTTTTGAGACAAATAAAAACCAACATGATGGCACCCTTTGACACAAATCGTATGATTGGTGGTCAGCAGCCCCCATTACAAATAGCCTGGTCAGAGCTTAATGCAGTGTTTTCCTTGTTTGTAAAATGAATTGTATATTCTAGCTAGCCTGAATAAAAGACACAAAATCCTGGCATTTTATTTGCAAGCCTGGATTGGGCAGGATTGGGGGTATCCTAACTTACATCCCAGCTCTTTGTCCTTGGTTACCTGCTGTTTGATTCTCTCCCGGGTTATCCTCAAGGTTCACATGCTCATGATCCATCATTCAGACTAATGGCAACCCTCTCTCCTTTCTCCTCCTTCCTGGTCTCTCCTGAGAGTCCTCACTCGACCCTAGCATCTTGCCTTTCCCTCTCTCCTGCCCAGTCGCAGGCTCCAGCCTTTTATTAACCAATTCACTTTAAATTGGGGAGCAAGGTTTACATAGCAAAGGCTGGTGTTCATGGGAACTGTCTTGGGGCAAGCAGATCTTGGGATACAGAATTTAGCATTTGAACACATAGCAGAACCAACCAATGCCCCCACCCCACACTTGTTCACCTGAGGCAGAGACCTCTCTCCGTAAAGAGAAAATCCTGGTTTACACCCTCAACAAGCCTAAAGCCAGAAGGGAAAGAGGAAAAATATAGGAAAACGGGAGCAGTAGCCACTCCCTTGATGATGTCATAATCACACACACACACACACACACACATACACACACACACACACCCCTCAGTCCTCCCTCAACACAGACTCACTCCCTAAGCCTGGCACAGACACCCAGAGCATCCTCAACCTCGGAAGTTACCCACTCCAGCCCCGCCCCAGGAGCTGCTCACAGAGTTCTGCTGCTCAACCTACCTTAACTTCTGACTCAGAGTAACTCTCCCTCTGCCCCTTCCTTCTCATCCCTTGTCCCTCCTCCCAGCACCCACTAAGATAGCCAGCTTCCTGCCCTGCTGTTTTCTCCCACTGAGTCCAATAAACTTGTCCCTGAGTTCCCTGTGAGGCAATTTTTTAAATTCTTTTATCTATGAGATCAAGAACCTGAAGAAAGGTCTGTGTGTCCCTTCGCAATACCACCCACATACGACATTGAGCTGAGTTCTGGAGAAATTATAACTTTCCTAAGGCCACATGGGAAGGGAGTTTCAGAAATAGGAGATTAATGAATTTCTTGATCTCTGGCCAAAAATAAGGGCAATGTTTAGTTGTACTTTGAAAACATCAGCTCTCTACACAATTACTAAGCTCCTAATGTCACAGAAAGACAAACTGTGCATTATCTCAGTTACGCAATCTAAAAGTGTCACGTTCATGGAAGGGAAGAAAATAGTTATTTCCTAGGGCTGGCTTGGGGGAGCTAGTGAGAATTAGCAAGAAATTGGTCAAAGGATCTGAAATTTGAGTTAGGAAAAACAAACTGAAGACATTTTCTGTGCACAGTGTGGACTATAACTAACAAGAATGCAATATCAGGGCCAGCAAGAGGGCTCAGCACATACAGAAGCTTGCAACACATCCTGGGTGACCTGGGTTCAATCCCCAGGACCCGTGTGAAGGTGGAAGGAGAAAACAGACACCATAAAGCTGTCCTCTGACCTCCACATGTGTGAAAAGGGGTACATGTGCACACACACACACACACACACACACACACACCACCCATCCTGTTACTCAGATGAGAGTAGGGTGGAGAAAGACTGTATACGTTCATGTACGATGCAAATAACTGGTTCTTGGCTACACAGAGCTAAGGAGAAGGGGCCAGTCTAAAAGACTACATACTAAACAATTATTTTATTGATGTGCTGTGCACTTCTGTCAAAAGCCAGGGAGCGCAGGGCAGACCTTACTGTCTGCACGATGTGAGAGAGATCATGCCTGGGAAAGAGCTATGATGACAGAAACGGATCGATGTGAGACATAAAGTCAAGGGAGAACAGAGATGCTGACCTACGTGTCACCAGACGGGAGTAAGGTGTGTCGCTTGAGGGAAAGAAACTATGCACTGGGCTCTGCTGATGTCAGTCTTTCATGGGATATCGGCCAAGAAGTCAAAGACGGGTCTATACCATAGCTTGAGTCAAACAATAAATGAACACAGATCACAGGAGTCCCGGTTAGCAGCCAGGGAGAACGCTCAAGTGACCTCTACTGTGGAGATGAGAGATGGCGCCTCACTATAAGTCCTGTTTGGCTTACAATAGCTACAGATGGATACTATCACAAATCCTTACAGAACCATTTGTAGACGTTGTATTATACAAACTGTGCTCTGCCGTGTCAGCTGGAAGGACCTAAAGGAACACACCCACTAGGGATGAGAGCACCAGACCTCAGCTCTAATGCCATTTTCCCATCAAGGCACTAGGGATCCTTCTCGCAATGGAACCTGGACAATCGTATGACACAAAATAAGAACCGTGCTCAAAAGTGAACAGACGGGAATGCAAAGGGAGAAGACAGTAAACCAGAGGGGCCGTGATGCTCCAAAATGAAACCATCTGAGCGATCAAATAGGGAACAGCGATGATTGATGTAAGCCTAGCAAATACGTACGGCTCAACTGCAGTTCAGACTCTACGACCCCAGAGCAGCACAAAAGCAGCAGACAAGCCAAAGACACAGGGACCTAGCACTAGGACTGAGACAGTCACAGTTCAGGGAGGTGGGAGGGGGGGCTAGGGGGCGGGTCACACGTCAGTGCAAGGTGTTGTCCTGAGCAGAATTCTGGAATGCAGAAAGGAATGGATGGAGAAGGGGAAGAAAAGAGGAAGATTGAGGCGG
Source organism: Mus pahari (assembly GCF_900095145.1). Taxonomy (NCBI): domain Eukaryota; kingdom Metazoa; phylum Chordata; class Mammalia; order Rodentia; family Muridae; genus Mus; species Mus pahari. The sequence continues at coordinate 36,160,368 of NC_034598.1, forward strand.
AGGGAAAGAGACAAGAGCAATCAGGGGAACCCGGCTGAAACACGGACTTTGGATCAGAGTCATGTGCCCCTAGGGCTCATTAATTAATGTAAGTTGTGAGTAGCAAGGGAGAATTGGGTATGAAGTATGTGAGAACTTTCATCAGTTTTAAATCTACCTCAATGAATTACAAGTTCACACCAATGAAGGCACTAAGAAGCCTCCATCACACCTCCAACACCAATTTAACTAAGCGTGATTTTACCTAAGCTTAACTCACTCTTTAAATATTAAATATTAAAAATAAAACCAAAGCCACTACATTCATAGGGCAGAAGGCCAACATAGTTTTGGTCTTTTTTAAAGATTGATTGATTGATTGATTTTATGTCAGTACACTATAGCTGTCTCCAAACACACCAGAAGAGGGCATCAGATCTCATTACAAAAGGTCGGCGTGAGCCACCATGTGGTTGCTGGGAATTGAATTCAGGACCTCTGCAAGAGCAGTCAGTGCTCTTAACCGCTGAGCCATCTCTCCAGCCCCAGGCCAACATGTTTTAAACCTGTTGTTTCTTTTCAATAATCTAGATATCCTCTAGGTTGCAAAACTGGAATACTGATATATTTTGAGCATCTAAAACTATTGGTAAGAGCATCAGCAGATAAACTACAATAGCAAGAGAGCTTTTCTTTCATCAAGCAAAACTGTGGCCAGTGTCTGGGCCTGGGCTTTTTCCATAATGAAGGGGCTGTTCAAATCACAGAGCCCCAGAGATGGATCTTAAAGACATCAGCAAAAACACAGGTGGTGTGACATTACGTAATGAACATTTCCATAATCCGAGCTTGCTGGCAATAAGCGTCGGGAGACTGTTTGCAAGCATTAAATCCTATTCCTTGGTTTAAACAATTATTGATTCTGTCTACCGGAGACCCACAACGCTCTGGGCAGCAGCGAGCTATGAAAACTCTGGTCTCTCGCCATAGGGAGGATGGGTGCTAACTAGATCTGAGAAAAGACTAGCTGGAGAAGCCACCTGGGACACAATGTAATTCCCAAAGGACATTATCCAACTCAGCCAAACAAGTCCTCAATCTCAAGTGTTTCTATCTAATAAGAGTCATGATAACACCCCCAAACAGTTCATGGCCACAGCCACCGGCAATGTGTGTCATAAGGATACAGCAAAGTCAAAATTCTCTATTTTAATATTTCTGTGGGATTTTCTGTTTTGTTTTGTTTTGCTTTTTAACTTTGTTTTGATGGTGATGGGTGGAGTTTTCTTTTGGTTTTGCTTTTCTCTGGCTTTGTTATTGGTTGGTTGGTTGTTTTTGTTTTGCTGTGAGACAAGGTCTCCCTGTCTACACAAACTTGGTCCAGCCCGGAACTCACTATGCAAGTCCAGGCTGGCCGGGAACTCAGAGATTGGCCTGCCTCCTTTAAAGCATTAAGAAAAGGTCATGTGCCACTACAAGCAGGAGAAACATCTCTTTTATGAGCTTTAATAATGAATAATGTTCAAATGTACCTACATTTCGAATACAATCTGACACTGTAACACATTCTTGGAGTGTCTTATAAACACTGGCCACATCTGTGTAAACAGAACACAAACCGATACCAGATCAGCTAAAAATGAGGATACTTGATATTTAAGACTTCGAAGTAGAAGAATCTGCTTTTGTCCCTCCTGCCTTAATTACAGGCACAGATTAATTCAGTTCATAGTCCTCTATTGGGCCTCCTGAAAGCTCAATTCTAACTTTAAGACACTGGCTCTACTTTTTCTAAAACGTCAAGAAAAAATATTGAAGAAAAAAATAGAAGCCGAAATATAAGTCCTTTCTTTGCACAGGAAGTTTTCTAAAAAGCCAAGGGCTGTTTTGCAACAAAACCACAGATAAGTTTTAAATAAATTCCCTTAAAACTTGTTTTCACTAAATATCAATATCTGATGACACATTTTTCTCTATTTAAAGCCAGTAGAAAAATAGGACTAGTTTTATTTTTCAAACCTAAAAATTCTACTTTTAATTAATAGCAGAACAAATAATATGGACTTTCTCATTGTGGATAAATGACTAGAAAACTTGGGCATAATAACACACACACACACACACACACACACACTCATGCTCAGAAGCAATAGAAAATTATCAAGAACGCGAAGGATTGCTAAGCCAGCAACCAATAGGGGAGCAGAGAGCTGAGACAGCAAGGATATCCATCAAAAGCATTATCCATGAGAACAAATGCTAGTTCTGGGAAGAGTAACATGAGAGCCCAAGTCACCAAGTTAAAGGACTCTCAGCCAGATGCAAAGAGCCAGGCATTGGCACAATGTAAAACAACGTTACATAAATAAATACAATGTGATTCCCAAGGTGACTCTCCAAACTGCCAACAAACATGAAGAGAAGCCAGACGTCATCCCTGATGGAGGAAGGACCTCTGCACTCGTAGAGTGGCTCTAAGACTGATTGATGCCACTCGTTAGGACTGTCAAGTTTACTGAGTAAACGAAAAATCCTTGTTTTGTTTGGGAGCAATCTGTTTTTGATCCGCAGCCCAAGCTGACCCAGAATTTGCTACATAGCCCAGGCTCAGGACTTCAAGCTTGTAGCAAACCTCCTGCCTCAGCCTTCCTATTCTGGGATTTCACAGGTGTGAGCCGCCGCACCTGGCTGAAAATTCCCTTTTGAAAGAGCTGCCACAAGGCACTACAGACAACCCTTTGGGAAATTAGAAGGTAGTATTCACTAAAGCTAAACACATCCTTGGTTTACACCTTGTTTTACCCCTCTTGGACCCGCGAGAAATCAGCCTCCATGACAGCTGTGGGCAAGAACATGCACAGCTGCTTCATCCCAACAGCCAAAGCTAAATAGGACATAAAGAGCCGACCACCAACGAACCCTGGAGTGTTTATATGTCTGAATATCCCAAACACAAAGGAGCAAACGCACAACCGTACACACGCCGGTTCAGACAGGAGAGAACCCCACAGAGCTGGTCAGGAAAAGCCATAGGCCAGTTTATCAGGACAAAAGTCAGTATTGTGACAAATCTGTTAACAAACCAGAGACACACAACAACATTCATGAATCTCAAATGCAGAATGGGCCAAGCCAGACATAACGAATTATGTCTTACAGAATTTTATTTCTGAAGGATATATGCAGGCAGAGTGCTTAGGGATCCATATCCCTGCACACAGTTAAGGCCGTCCCCAAAACTCCAGAGGACACTACCTCAACACTAAGCAGCTATAAGCATCGGAGGTAAGGGAGTGGCCATGAGTATGTCTTGGCTGTGTGCAGGATTTTCTTCTTTTGAATAAAAGAAAATGTATTGATCTACACCTTCTGCCTATATTTTATTATGTATTATTCCTCGTGATTTAAATGCTAGAAACAAAAACTTTGAACTGAGGAATTGGAATATTTTATAATTTTTAGAAGATCTGGGTATTTGAAGTCTCAGATTGGAAATGGATATAAGACAAGCAGATTCATATTCACGAAGGCCACTCATGCTGATGCACAGAATAATTCTGTCCTTCAAAAATAGTGCCGTTAAAGTCTCTAACTCATAAACACAGCAAGCCATAGATTATCCCTCAACTGACTACATGTAAACATGAAATTCGATTTTGGAACTCATTGCTCAAGTTTGTCAATAAATATTAAGACCGCGTTTCTGAATGCTTTGAGTTCTGCATTGCACCAAACATGTTATAAAGTCTCACACTAAACAACACTTGTAAACCTTTGGAGGCTGGAGAGATGGCTCAGTGGTCAAGAGCACTGACTGCTCTTCCAGCGGTCCTGAGTTCAATTCCCATCAACCGCATGGTGGCTCACGACCATCTGTCATGAGATCTGATGCCCTCTTCTGGTGTGTCTGAAGACAGTGACAGTGTACTCATATACATAAAATCAATTTTAAAAAAAGAAAGAAAGAAAACCTTTTATTACATGACATAACTTGGCATGTTGAATTCCTAAACTATCAGACAACTTGGTGTGACTGAAAAATCCAAGTGTCAGTGTAACAACCCTGCTCTCCTGTGTTTGTGTGTGTGCACTTGCGTCTGCACACGTATGTGTACGTAGGTGAATGGGGAGTGTTTGCATGTATGTATGTGTCCATAGGTGTGCATCCAATGTGGGGGTGGGTGCTTGTCCATAAATATGTATGGAGACCAGAAGTCAACATCAGTGACTTTCTCTCTTGTTCTCCACTGAATCTTTTGAGGCAAGGTCTCTCACTGAACCTGGAGCTCATCAACGGGCCAGACTGGCTGACCTCTGAGGTATTAGATCCCATCCGGCTTTCTCTGTCTCTCCTCCAGCACCACAGGTCACTGAGGCAGGCCACCATGCTTGACTTTTAGATGGTGTTGGAGAACTCAAACCAACGTGCTTTCAAAAAAGCACTTTTTTTTTTTTTTTTTTTTTTTTTTTTGGTTTTTCGAGACAGGGTTTCTCTGTGTAGCTCTGGCTGTCCTGGAACTCACTCTGTAGACCAGGNTTTTTCGAGACAGGGTTTCTCTGTGTAGCTCTGGCTGTCCTGGAACTCACTCTGTAGACCAGGCTGGCCTCGAACTCAGAAATCCGCTTTACCATCTCAGCATCTCCATCGCTCTCCTTTCATTTTCTTAATTGAAAACCGTCTTTCAGGACTGTTACACCACAAAGTTCATTCTTACATCTGAAAACTCAAGCAACTACAGAACCGTTTTCACCCAAGATTAGCATTTCTCAGGACCAACATAAATCAATGTCCCACCAAACTAGCCTCCCGTTCACCACTGACTTGTTTTCCCCAACCCAGGGTCTGATCATCCAGTGTTCCTCATCCACCGGGCCCCACAGACACCCCAGACGCCTCAAGCAGTGTAGAGGGGCGGAGGGACGGAGGGGCGGAGGGGCGGGGCTGAAGACCACCACACCTAGCCTCACCAGGCACTGAACTCCACTGAATTTCCCACTGAGGGCAAAATGAACACAATTCAACAGAACCAAGGGCAGTGGAAAAACTGATCATCTGAACACAGCATCTGTTTCTAATCTTCAGAAAATTTAATTTCAACATGTGGACTTTTGAGACTTTATTTTTTTCTCTTCATTTCGGTGCTGGAGACGAGTGAGTGGGTGGGTTGTTTCTGACGCTGCCTTTCCAATCTGTCAGTGGGCTCCGCTGCTGCTATAGCTGTAGCAAGCACGGAAACTCATCAATTAGGGAGTCTGAGGATTGTTATGCAAAATAGGGTCAAAGGGCCAGAGTCCACTTTACACATAACTGCTTCATCCTAGAGTGTGATTTGAATTTCTCTCTTGAGAAATTAGGAAATGGATTGTGGTGTGTGTGTGTGTGTGTGTGTGTGTGTGTGCACATGCCAGAAGAGCTTGTTTAGCATCTTCCTGTATGTCTCTCTACCTAATTCCCTTAAGATGGGATCTCTCACTGACTATAGAGCTTGTTCCGTCAGCTAGGTGGGAGGCCAGCAAGGCCCAGATACTCTTCTGTCTTCATCCCACGCTCCATGGCAGTGCTGGGCTATAGGCACACACACCTCTTATATGAGTGCTAGAGATTTCAACTCAGAGTTTCATGTTTACACAGCAAGCACTCTTGCCCACTGAGCCATCTCTCCAAAGAGATATGGGGCTAGAGAGATGGCTCCGTGGTTAAGAGCACCGACTGCTCTTCCGGAGGTCCTGAGTTCAAATCCCAGCTCCCATATGGTGGCCCACAACCATCTGTAATGAGATCTGACACCTTCTTCTGGTATGTCTGATCAAAGCTACCATATACTTACATATAATAATAAATAATTTTTTAAAAAAAGAGAGAGATAGGGAGAGTAAAGAAGTATCAATTTTGATTACTATGAGCAAAATAATTCTCCCAAACTTCCCAAATAAGTTTTCTAAGGGAAAAAAAAAAGTTTAAGGTTGTAAGCATTAAACTCACATATCAGTTATATAGGAAGGCAGGCAACAATTACCTAAATAAATAAAATATTTAAGCATGAATCAATATTGCTAAGCATACATATCCTGCTTTGTGTTAATTAACCATCTTTTCTTTTTAATATGCATTGGTGTGTGGAAATCGGATCCCCTGGAACTGGAGTTACAGATAGTTGTGAGCTGCCATGTGGTTGCTGGGAATTGAACCTGGGTCCTCTGGAAGAACAGCCAGTGCTCTTAACCACTAAGCCATCTCTCCAGCCCCACTGGTTGATAGTATAACAGCAATATACATTTATTCCAGTTCACTAGAATTGCCATTTGGTAAGGACCCCAAAACCAAGTGCAGAGACAATTCTAGAGATAAAACCCCAAACCAAGCATCAACAGGTGTTCTGAGGGCCATAAGAGAGAAGTGAGAGTTCCACATACCAGTTGGTTACTGATGGCTGATGCTTCCTGTGTCTCAACATTGCCTTCCCTCCACACTGTATCTCTGCAGCCACGGTTCCCACTTCTCACAGGCCCACCCTAATACCTTAACTTGTTACCTCTGCAAGACTCCATCCCAAGTGAGGTCACATTTGGAGACACAAGGGACTAGATCTGAATATTGGATGCACAATCCAATCTGTAATGTATGTAGGCTTGTATGTGTGCACAGGCAGTCATTTACGTCATGTCTAAGTGCATATGGATACATACATATATAACCAGAACCATCCTCTTCAATTCTGGGGGATTTAGTTGAGTTCTGTCCCCTTGCCATGACTGAGGCCTTCACATCCCTAATGTTTTCTACCTACTCTGCTTGTAAACTTATTTCTGCTTTCTTTTTTAGACACATACCGAAGACCACACATCCATACATCTATATGCTTCAAAACTAAAGAGAGCTGCTTCCAGCCAAGCAGCCTAAAATAAATGCTGAAAAAGAGCATACTTTCCAGTGGAGGTAAAGCTCACAGTGTAACCAGGAGGAATGTGCAAGCCAGCAGAAACCGAGCTCAGTAGTTGGGCCAAACCATGATAGTCTACTTGAAAAATATGGAAATCCGAGAAAGTCGTTCTGTTACGATTGTTAGCCGTGGAACTTGGACAGGCCCTCTAAACTGCAAGTCCCACAAATCTGTCTCGTGCATCCACTGTTGAAAGAAGTGTCTACTCTGCACTTTGGGTTTGAAAGCTTGAAAATAACTGAGTGCTTTTGCCTGTTGTGGCCTCCTGAGCACTGAGTGTAAATGCTGTTACCACGGGGGGGGGGGGGGGGGGCTGCCTTTAGGAAGGTAGGCTTTCCACAAGTCTCCAGAGCAAGGACTCGGAGCTCAGGTTTCTTGGCAACCACACTTTTATCCTTGCAAAACAGAATTTTTTTTCCTCTTTCTGTTCAGCTAGCAATGGGTGAACTCTTCGAGGCACCTTGTACTTTTTAAACAGCTTTTATGGAATCGGCATAGATGTCCATCCAACAGATGAGTGGATCATGAAAATATGGTATGTACACACAGTGGGATCTTATTTGGCTGTAAAGAAAAAAAATGAAAGTGTGGAATTTGCAGGAAAATGAATGGAACTAGAAAATATTATATTAGGTGAAGTAACTAGGGTCAGGAACACAAATACCCATATGGACTCTGATAGATGATAGATAGATAGATAGATAGATAGATAGATAGATAGATAGATAGACAGATAGACAGACAGACAGATAGATAGTAAATAGACATATCAATAGATAGATGATAGATAGATTAGCTAGATATAGATACACACACACACATATATATTCTAACTTCTATATATGTAAGCTTACATGAGTGAATTTGGATAGAGAACAGAAAACTGGAAATGGGTCCAAGAGATACAGAAAGGCAGCTTTAAGGACCAGGTAAGAAAACACAGGGAAGTAGGAAGAGGCTTAGAGAGGGCAGAAGATGCAGAGTGCACATTGTAAACTACAAGCAATTTGGGTTGAAGGAGATCCACCAAAGTAGGCATGTGCGAAGCTAACATACGAAAGCCTGGTACTCTGTTATGCCAATTTTAAAATAATGTTAATTTTTTCCCCAAAGATCGCGGAAGTATACAAAGAATTTGCTAAGGCAAATCTGTTTTGTCTGCAGAGAAATCAATCAAGTTATTTTGTTTGATGGGGAAAACCGTGTAATACAAACATTACTATCTGAACTATTTCAAGTGTGTGGTGCTTGGTGTGTACACAGTGGAGCTTGGAATGGGCACAGCTCAACAGATCTCAGATGTTTCCTCATCTTGCAACATTAAAACTTCACTTCCAGGAGCCACAGAGAAGGCTCAGTGGTTAAGATCATGTACTGCTCTTGCAGAGGACCCAAGTTCACTTCCCAGCATTCACTGTGAACCACTAAGAATGATACCCATATATCTATCTGAGTCCACATGGGTATTTGTGTTTCTAACACATATATGTAAACAAACACAAAAATCAATTCCTCAAAAACTAAATCTGTTAAACAGCCCTAATGCTTGCCTCAGTGTGTGTGTGGGGGGGGGGTATAGGTATGTGTAACTGTGTCTATGTATATATGTGTATGTGTGTGTACATGTGTGTGTGCATTTGTGCTCACTAAGGTTCACTAAATATAAAATTATCTCAGGTAAGAAAAACCGATCGTCCTACTTTCCTATCTAGATGCTTCACAGTTTTGAAGCCTACAACGGTCTTCAGCGTGGCATTTCCATAGCTGTATCCATTTCTCATTCTTGTCTGGTTGCTCTGATGAAGATTTTGGTTCTCCATTAGGTAAAGGTAGTGGGAGAGAGAATCTTACATTGCTGCTGAGCTTAGAGGGAAAACATTCGATTTTCCACCGTTGAGTGTGACTGGCTGTTCTCTCTCGCACTCTGCTCTCCCTGCCCCCTCCTCTCTCACACGCTGTGGGATTTCACAGGTGGCCTTTATTATATGTGTGTTGTCCCTTCCATTAATCTCTTGAATATTTTCTTTCGTTAGAAAACTCAGTTTTCTCACATGCATTTTCCTCTATCAACTTAGACAACTGTGTGTTGTCTTTCGATGTGTTTAAAAAAAAAAGGCAGTATTATAGTGATTTTCATATGCTGTATCCTTCCTGCATTTCAAGAATGAATCTCATGAGGTCACAACCAGAACAATGTGTGTTGTTGAGTTCCATCTGCCCAGATTTTGTAGCAACAGATGCCAGAGACAGTGTCCCTGGTCCACAGTTTCCCTGAAGTGCTGTTGCTTGGAGCTTCTCATCCTGGTTGATTTGGGGGAGAACTTGAGGTCAGTGTCAATTAAAACTTCCAGAAGCTTAACTAAGTGAAGCCAATCCGTCTTGGGGTTTTCTGTTGGGAGGTGTTTGTTTGTTTTTTAATTCTATTTTAGTCACCTTATTAGGTCTGTTCAAAGACTATTTTTTTTTATAATTCTGTCTTAGCAGATTATGACCTTTTGATTTCCGTGGCATCTGTTATAATGTCTCATTTCCCATACCTAATTTTTCTCATGGTTTTTTTTTTTTTTTTTGGTTCCACATTAGGTAGAGACTCTTATATCACTGCTAAACTTAGTGGGAAAACATCAGATCTTTCACCAGGAGTTTTCATTTTACTGTTTTCTAAGAAAAACATGTTGCGTGCTTTGATCTTTAGTTTTCTATTCTGTTTCATTTGTTTACACTCTAGTCTTCTTTCTTTCTCTCATCAGCTTCAATTCAGGGTGAATTTTTGACAATTTGATGTTTTGGTTTGGTTTTTGGGGTGTGTGTGTGTGTGCGGTTGTTGTTTTGGGGGGGTTTTGGGGGGTTGGCTTTTGTTTGTTTTTCTTCTTCCTCTTCTTGTTCTTGGTCTGTCAGTCATTCCACTGATCTGGGGTCTACATTCTTCCTCAGTCTGGACGTCACTGACCTAAATCTCCTTCCTGCTGCCTTTCCTGGACGACAGGCATTCCTGATATATAGATTTTCACTTAGCTAATCCCCCTCATGGTGTCTCATCTGGACCACTGATCCTTCGTGGGGGAGGGGGGCTGTTCTCTTCCATAGATGTGTGGCCTTTTCAGCCTTTCTCAACCTGCCAATCTCTAGTTTCATTCAACTATAGTCAGAAAGGAGAGGTGTTATGACTATAATCTGTTTGACCCTACTAAGAATAGTTCCCTGGCATATAATAGCAAGCTCGATCTTGGAGAACATTCTTTACCTACTTGAGAAAACCCTGTTGCATTGACAAGATAATGCCTTCTGCAAGTCCATCTGGTATAATTCATTGATTACATTCAAGAGCACCTTTTTTTTGTTGTTGTTGTTCAACCTGGTTACCAAACGTGAAGCAATGACATCTGTTACTGTCGAGACCCTGTTTCCTTCCTGACAGGGTAAGAGTCTACATTTTATAGTTCAGCATCTAGTGTTTAGTTTATATACACTCCTAGGAGCTATTCACTGTACAAAGACAGACAGTCCCTCTTATTATACAATAATGTATATAAGATATTACTATAATAGTATATACTATATAAAAGGATTGTACAATTCTTTATCTTGGACAGTTTGGGCTGACACATATGTGGCCATCTTGCTCTCTTCTGTCACCACCACTGAAGAATCCCTTCTTCCTACTCTTCTACTCTCAGTCTCTGGATATCCATTTACATATAAAGCACACTGACCATCGAGGCCAAAAGAGGGTGTCAGATGCCCTGGGACTGGAGTTACAGATGGTTGTGAGCTGCCAAGTGGGTTCTACTGGGTGGCTTCCAAGAACAGAGCCTAGGTCCCCTGCAAGAGCAACAAGTGCTCTTAACTACTGAACAGTTGCTCTGTCTCCCTAGAGTGGCTTCTCATGAGATGCTTCTCCATCTCCTCCTGTTTTATTGCCAAGCGCTAGATCCCTGGTGTGATCAAATATGGGTTACATGGATAATGCAACCCCCATGCTCACTCTCTGATACCAACCATCTTATTGCGACAATCTTTTTTTTTTTTATTTTGGCCACTGTGAATCTGCAGACAATGTTTTCCTAAATTGTAAGCCCCTGGGGGGGGGGGAGAATCGTACAAACTCTAAAGATCTGCAGTGATCCTGTGTTTTGTTTTCCAGTTTCAGCAAATCTAATCTTAAAATCCCCTTGTGCGATGGGAGTGGTAGCTTAATCAGACGACCTGTGACATCAAACAAGAGGGCCTGAGATTAGATTTCAAGAACCCACACATACACCAACACTTATAGAGGTTGCTGAGAGGCAGATCTCTGGAGCTCAATAGCTTGCTTTCAATGAAGCTCTAGGTTCACAGAGAGAACCCATTTCAAAAATTAAGGTATCCGAGTCACAGAGGAAGCTGCCCATCGTAAACCTCTGTGGCTTCCATACGCTGTACATCTACAAATGCACACACAAATATGTACATATCACATGCAAACGCACACGCGAGCACACACACACACACACACACACATGGCAGGAGAGGGCTGGACAGATTGGTCTGTGGTTAAGAACACTGGCTGCACTTCTTGAGGACCTGGGTTTGCTCCCCAGCACCCACACAGTAGATGACAACTACCTATAACTCCAGTTGGAGGTGATCCAAAGCTCTCTTCTGGCTTCCGTGGGCACAGCACACATGCAAGCAAAACACCCACGTGCATAAAACAAAATAAATCTCTTAAAACAAAAATAGATTTTTAGAAACCCGTATTAAAACCGACATTTCTTTCCATGACTGTATCCGCACCACTCAAGCCAAATAAGTTTTCCAACTTTTTCAAATTAAGCCATTATAATCAACCAGTTAATAAGAAGAATCTCACCAGAACTGGCTTTGCTGTAATTGGTACTTTTAACAACAGCAGCAGCCACAAGAGCAACAAAAAATCTCATGATTTTAAAAGGCCATCTGAGAACAGAGCAGAGCACACATCAGGGGGGTCTTCTGTGACACCCGAGGAAAACATTAAACCCTTCTCAAGAATTCATTGAAACAATTCTGGAAGGTGGAGATCTGGCCATACAGGTGTCCCCGTGACATTTAAAGTCAGAATATCAGCCACCAGGCACAAACCCTACCCCAGGAAACCTGATCACCGGAATCACTGGCTGAAGAGAAGGAAACTATGATGAGACCTGTTACATGGGAGAGATCACTCTCTGCTGCCGTGTAACAATGTGTCAACAGGAACAGGCGCCAAGGACGGTTTACTCAATTACCATAGAAAAGCCCAAACAAGCTGCTGTCCAGCCCACAGGATACCAGGTGCTGCCAACCTGCTTGCCCAGAGGCCAGGAAAGAGGGCCAGTGGTTTGCTCTCTTCCAAGCACTGGACCCTCCACCACCAAGACACTCCAGCTATCCTCCTGGGAGACATACATTCAGAGACAAAATCCTACCGATGCCACCCTCGGAGATCACTGATGGAGAGCCCACAGTACCCACTCACCGTCCAACCAGACAGAGATTCAAAGAATTGGTGGGTCTGCAGCTCGGAACTGTGCAAAGGCTCAGAATACAGGAGCTTCCAGGTGTCTTAAAGGGGTTTCCCACCCAAACCCAACAGAATTTGTTTGAAACAAAATTTCAACGGCAAGAGTTAGCCACCAGCCTGTACCTGACTGCTGGCCAGCAGGCACTGTTCTAAAAGAAGAGGAAGGCTCAGTTAGTTAACGTGAAAGAGGTCTCATTTTCCAGAGTGGATGGATTATGTCATCTGACAGGTTTTAAAATTATGTTTATGATAGCCAGGGTGGTGCCTGCCTGTAATCCTAGCTCCTGAGAAACCAAGGCAAGAAGACCAAAGGTCCAAAGTCAGCCAGAGCAATGAAAGTAAAATAAAATTTAAATCCTATTTAACCATGAATACATGCTTACCTGACTACTAGATGGGCCAGTACTTACAATTAATTAGATATTTTCTAATAAGCTTGACTAATTTTAATTTAACACCAGCCCAGGTGAGATGTGTGTACAAATTACCCAGCATTCCTCTTCCTTGAGTTGATTTTGCATGCCCTCATCCAAAAGGCCATTCTCACATCTACAGTCCTTTCTGTACTCCCTAAGCTGAGCATGGCAGACCGCCCTGTGTGTGGATAACACCTCTGTCTTCTTATAAAACACAGCTGCCAAGTAGCTCTTGAGGCCAAGTGCAAGCCCTGGATGTAAAGTTCCATTCCATAAGGCTAATACTTGCTCTGTTAGCTAAAACGGGACAGGTTTTTAATTCAAATCCACTACGTGTCAGTTACTTTGTGTATACGGCTCAGCTATTTCACAGCACTGGGCTGGATGCTACAGTCAAATAGAAAATGGATATGAAAAACACAGGCCATCCACAAGGCACCAATTGTGAGTCAGCTTTATAAACATTATTGTGTAATCTTCACCACAGCCCCGAAGAGAGGCATTATTATCCCCAGTTCACAAAGGAGGGAAAGACAATTTAACCAAAGACAGCAGAAGGCAGAACCTTTTCCCTACGTTCCCACTGAGATCCTCAGCCATTCTTGAGTCCACTACCAAGACTCTTTGAACTTTCACAGGACTCAAAAGGTCTCTCGCCCTGTGGGGAGGGCGGCACACCATGCTGAACTCAGTTGCGATGTCCCCCCTTCCCCACATTAGAGCCTGGTCTCTAGAACAACCCTTGAGGACACTGTTGTCCTTGAGTCACAAAGAGAAACCAGACCTTCCAACTTAAAGAATTTATGGGGCTGGTTTGTCCATGGAGATGTATGTCCCGACAGCGTCCATGTCTCCTGGGTTGTTCCTGAGGGTTCAGAGCCCTGGGAGCCATGTCTCAGACACAGTGAGCACTCAATAAAAGCTGCCAATGCTTTCAAGGTCATCCTCTTTCCTCAAAGTCCAACCACTTCAAAACTTGCCTTGCCATATAGTTCCCCACCCACCCAAAATTGTGTGATAACCATGGTCACTACAACTCTGCCTATAGTCAAAGTACGTTTTTGACCAAATGTGTCACAAATACAAATAATAAAAGTGTATTTCTAACACGTGCTCAGGAATACCAACCCAGGAGTAGCTAATGGGTTAGGTAAAAAGGATGGACCGAAAGTAGCAATCACAACTTTAAGGACGACCCCAAAAACTATGCAAACAATCCATAACCCTACTCAAGCCAGGAAGCCGAGACAGCTCTTAGGATGAAGAGATTACTTGTAATTATATCTCCTTTTAAAAGTTCTCTTCAGGGGGCCTTAAAAAATAGCTCAGTGGTTAAGAGCACCGACTGCTCTTGCAGAGGTCCTGAGTTCAATGCCCAGCAACCACATGGTGGCTCACAACCATCTGTAATGGGATCCGATGCCCTCTTCTGGTGTGTCTGAAGAGAGTAATGGTGTCCTCATATACATAACAAATAAATCTGAAGGAGGAGGAGGAGGAGGAAAGTATCTTGGACCTGTCTAAGTACAATGAGAAGACCATCCAAGTGGAGTAGTTTCAGGGTAGCTGGGAAGCCAGCAGCATCCTGAGAAAGTTTCATCCACTGCTCAACCTGGTGCTGGACAGAACCACTGAGTCCAAGGGAGATCCTGATGACCGGTACAAGCTGAGAGAGGACACAGGGCAGCTGGGGCTCGTGCTGTGCCACAGCGCCTCAGTGATGCTCATCTACCCCCAGGACAGCATGGAGGCCATCCCTAACCCCTTCGTGCATCAGCAAGACTCTTAGCAGCTGATGGAGGGTACCCTGGCCCCAGGGACCTCCCTCCCTTCTGAGGGGTGAACTTCTGCTTGGTGTTTTGGTCTTTTGATTTCGTTTGGTTGTTTTTTGTTGTTGTTGTTTTGTTTTGTTTTGTTTTGTTAAATAAAATTACCCATGTGGGGAAAAAAGAAGATTGTTTTGCTTGTCGTGGTATGTGTATGTATGTGTGTCTGTCTGTCTGTCTGTCTACATGTGTAGGAGAGGTCACAGGTGTTTATGTGTGTCCACACGACAGACATTCAGCCTCTACTGTCATCCCTCAGGCACCATCTGCTTTAGTTTTTGAGATCTCTCACTGGCTTGGAACTCACCAAATGGATGAGGCTAGCTGGCCAGTGAACCCCATCATCCCCCTGCCACCTCCTCCCCATCACCAGGATTTTAAGTGCATGCCACCACATCTAGGTTTGATGGGTTGTGAGGATCAAACTGGGGCCCTACAAATGACAGAGCTGTTTCCCCAACCCTCCCACCCACCCCTCCCCCCAAAAATGTGTTTTTAAAACTATTTTATAAAGTACTTAGTAACTATTCTATCAGCCCACTAAAAAAACGCATTTAAAAACTGAATGCAGTCTGACTTGCAAAATGCAGCAATGGAGACAAGTTCTCCCCTTCACCAGAGTGTAAACAGCTGTGTGCTCCCCTGCCGAATCCATCCAATGAGCCACTGTATACAACCCACAGACACTATACTCCTAGATGCAAAATCTCAAGATGGCCTCATAAGGAGGCAGAAATGCTGGCTCCTAGGGCAGCAGGGAACCCCAGAAGACAAGACCCCGAAGTCCCTGGAAGTATTTAACCATCTCTAACCACCTACTCGTGTTTCTCAATGTTAGGTCCCGGGACCACCTACATGCATCTCGGACTCAATGCTTTCAAGACACAGATCCCTCTGCCCCCCCTCCCCTCCCCTCCCCTGCACCCTGCTCAGACATGAAGAATCTGGACTCAAAGAGGATGAAAGTTGGCTTTTTTAAAACAAGCCCTGGATTCTGATGTATACATATTTTAAGAAATCCTGATTCAAGACATGCTAATCAGATAAAACGGACATTGCTTAAATTTTTCAGTCAAAAAAGACAAACAGCCCTCACCCTGCACTGGCCGTCTTGCTGCTTCCAATATCTCCCAGCTGTCGTAGAAAACAAGTCAGGCTATCAGAACCGTGGGTACAAGGGTCAGGCAGCCTTCAAACCTGCTTCTCCTCTTCCTAACCGCCAAAGTCTTCTAGAAAATTATCTTTGAAACATTGCTCAAAAGCCCTAGAATGGCCAAGTGTGGTGGCACACGCCTGCAATCCCAGCCCTTGAGAGTCTGAGGCAGGAGGATGGTGAGGATGATGTGAGGCCAGCCTGGGTTCATAGTGAGAGCCCATCAGAAAAAAAAAAAATGGAAGGAAGACTGCAGGGGGTTGGGGGGACCAAAAGACCCATCGTACTATGCCCCAAATTTCACCAATAAGATTTCCTTCCCTACTGAAATAAGAGAGGATTCATGCAAGGTTTTTAGGGAAGTGTGTGGAGCTCATGGAGGCTGCATCTTCATCCCTGCCTCACCTTGCACTGTATGGATTTCACACACAGCATCTCTAGTCCTCGAAATGTAGAAGAGATTCATGTCCCCAAGACTGAAATTAGGGATTCACTTGCCCCAGGCCACACAGCTAATGAGAACAGCGCCAGGAGCTGAACCGGTGAATGGATGGAAACATGATGGATGTGTGCTCTACTGGGGGCCCACCTAAGACATTCTATACAGAAACAGTTCAACCAAAGTCAGTCAAATGGATAATAGAGACCTGTGGAAGTCTGTCCTTCAAGGATCTCAAGGAGAGCAGGGCAGCAGAGATGCAGGGCTTTAATCCCAGTGCTTAGGAGGCAGAAACAGGCAGCTCTCTGTGAGTCTCAGGCTAGCCCTGTCTATAGAGTGAGTTTCAGGATAGCCATGGCTACACAGAGAAACCATGTCTTGAAAAACTAGAGAGAGAGGAGAGGGGGTAGAGAGAGAGAGAGAGAATAAATATGAATCTCAAAAAGAAAAACACCAATGATAAAATTCAAAGAACAAGAGAGAGATGCTCTTGCTGTAATTTAATTCACACAGAGTGGGAACCACAGTTAGCTTAGGCCATCTGCTTCCCAGCGGTACAGCAGGAACTTCATATGGTTTTAAAAATATATGATGTACAGACACATGTTTTCAAGACCAGGAAAAAGCTTCCAAAATACAATCACCAGTGATTGACAAATTTTAGATCCAGTGATGGAGTCTGTGTGTTCATTTTGCATACCTGTCTATAATCTTCAAATATTCTCTAGCTTTGTATTTGCTTTTTAAATCAAGGGATAAATACAGTGGATAATTTTCAAATCCTGTCATTTAGTACCTTCCTATAAAGGAAATATCATTGGGCTCTAGGTCAACTCAGTGTAGTTATATGGGGTGTCTTCTCTATATTACATACCACACACACACACACACACACACACACACACACGCATGCATGCAAACCTACCACTCGATTAGAATGTGAATGTTGTTCCTCCAGGATCCAACCTCATAAATGGGAACAGAACTTAATACTTATCACAAATAAATGTGATCAGAATCCACAATTATTGGTGCATTAGCAGGTAAGAAAAGGTTGTGTTAGCAGGGCTGAGGAGTGATTATACAACCATAAGGAGCAGAGTTTGAATTCCCACTATGCATATGCACATGCACACATACACACACATACATACACACAATACACACATACACATATACACACATACACACACATACATACATGCATATACACACACATACACACATGCATACATGCACATACACATACATATACACATGCATACAGATACCTATACACATACACACAGATACATACATACATACACATATAAATACACACACACACATACCTACACACATACATACAAATACATACACACATGCACATACATACAAATACACACACATACCTACATACATATACACAAATACATACACACACATACACACATACACACATACATACACACACATACACACACACATATACATGCACATACATAATAGACAAATGTAATGTTAACGTTTAAAACAGAAAACTGTAAAGACATGTAAGTGTGCTGTGCACTCTGAGCATTTCCACTGATGGCTTTACACATCTCGGACCTTGTGCTAAATGCTAACACTAAAGGGCTAAGCATTAGATGAGCTGGCACTCACAGACTCACGGTTAAGCTCACTTGCTAAGCATCTACACCCATTGCAAAAGCCTTCAAAAATTAGCCTGAGAACTGTGCTTCACCCCCTACACTTCACTAAGTAACGAAAAGAGATGGTCCCTTTTATCCAATGCATCCTTATAGGAGAAATCTATTAAAATAAACATCATACGACAGGTGCACCAACTAACTAGCACACATCCTGGGAAATTTCAAACTGCAATTGAGGGCACATGCGGGATGCTCACCCTATCACACTACCTCGGAGGGATTTAAAGATCAAGACTTTGTAGGCCAGACTCTGCTAGACCAACCTATTTACAAGAAGGAGAAAAGAGGGACTAAGGAGCTATATTCCAAAAGAAAGAACACGGCTGGAAGGGAAAAGAGCACAAGATACAGTGGAATGAGATAAAATGAGTATTTGTATATGATAGTGTGTCATTTTTTTATTATAAAAAAAAA
>NC_034598.1:36178870-36186009 GCF_900095145.1 Mus pahari
AAAAAAGAAAAAAGAAAAAAATGATGACCATACAGAGGAACGTTTTAGGGATGGGAGACACTTATGGAGAGGTTGTGTGGGGGACAGTTATGGAGAGATTGTATGTCCGGCCTTTTTAAAAGCTAGATCTACAGTTCTATGGTAAAACCACATCCGGGACTTGGGGGCCATGGGCCATCTGGTTAAAGGAGCAGGGAGCGGTGGTCATCTCTGAGATAGAGGCATCCTCCCTGTGTAATGCTTGTTTATGCTTGCATCGCTCTGAGAACATTACCCACGACTCCAGGGTTGCAAATACTGCCCCAAACCCTCCAACGCAGGTAACCTTTGGCTTCTGTCAGGTTTAATCTGTGCTTTGCCACAGTCAGGAAACTTGAATCAGATGACTCAATGAATGTCCGCTCTGAAACCATGCTTGCTTGCTTACTTCATTCACAGAGGGTGGAAAAGAAGCCACATTCCCTAAGACTCTTCAAGAAACGGTGGCCGAAGGACACATGGGTGAACTTTCAGGAGTCTATATTCTACGTCACACATAAAGGTGGAACTTTGCCTGCATAAATCCCAGACGTAGCTGTTACGGGCTCATATTTGCAACCATAACACATAAAACAAAGCAAAGGTCCCAGGCTGAACTAGCGATGCCCTGCAAGAAAGATGCTGAGCTCCTTGACGTTCTTGTTCATCAACTGAGGCCTGGACCACATGACCCTGCCTTGTGTAAACCAATGTTTGGGTTTTTTGGGGGTCTTTTTCTCCCCTTCTTGGCTGCTGCCAAATACATTCCTACCTACAAAAGTCATTGATATAAAGAACTCTCCAACTGTGCTTGAATTTATTAATGATCAACTTGACCAGAAACCCCCAAGAGCTTCACAGAGATAAGACTTACTGAGAGTGTACACATTAATGAAAGTGCTTATCCTATGCCCTTGGGTAAAGGGGACATCTTCCCAGGCCTCTTCTGCTGGTTAGTTGGCTAAGACAGAGCCCAGTCCAGGACAGTCTGAGAGATAGTCCTGGTTGCTTCGTTGCAAGCTACAGGACCTCTGAAGTGATTTCAACATTAGGCTACAAGGTAAAGTCAGCTTTGCACTCTGCTCTATGGCTGAATTACAAAATTCCTATAACATCCTGATTTTACTCAAGAAAGAGTTTCACTACAAAGTCAGTCAAATAACACATACACACAAACAAACAAACAAACACACACACACACACACACACACACACACATATACAATTCACTTGCTGGCATGCTTGCTTGCTTGCTTTTTTTTAAAAGAGACCTTGCAATGCTCGGGGGGCTTGTGCTTAGAATTTTTGCCTGCACATTTTGATGCAACACATGAGTGCAGTACCCATGGAGGCCAGACGAGGGCAACAGATCACCTGGAGGTGGAAGTTGGCATGCAGTCGTTGCTAGGAACTGAACCGGGGTACTCTGCAAGAGCAGCAAGCATTCTCAACTGCTGAGCCATCTCCATAGAGTGTGCTTTGAACTTTCTCAATCACAAGGGAAAGGGATGCTGACGCTGCTGTCGCTGTACTGACATCGCCAAGTGCCATGTGCTCCACCCTGGGACAACATTCTTCACACAACTCAGTTTGTGCTTACATCCCCCTACAATGAGACAAATTTTTAAAGATTTTTTTTTATTGTATTCATGGGTCTATGGAAGTATATGACTATGAAGGCCAGAGAAGGCATAAGAACCCCTAGAACTGGAGTTATAAGGGGGTTGTAAGCTGCCTCACAAGGCAGTTATTAACCTCTGCACTTCCTCTCTCCCTCCCCCGTGTCTGCATCCCCCCAGCCCCCTAAGATGAGAGCACCCTGGGTACAGTATTTTCTTGTAAAAATGTCCTTCCCACATGCTGACGAGATAGAGGCTGAAGAACAGAGAGTTTCTAACAGAAGAAGTGCTAACAGTCCTTGAGGAAGTACCAGGTGCACGGGAAGCCTTTCACAGAATGGAAACTACACAAAATAAGAAGGATCACACACCTCAAGAGGTTCCAAAGACCTCTGCTTCCCTGGTCCCATCTATGAGAGATCTACTCAGCCGTACATTTAGTCATACACAGGGCTAAGCTGCCAGGGAGCCGACAACCACCACCAAATAGCTGTGTGGGCCCATGATCTTTATTTTTAAATAAAACGGACTTTGATTGTTAATATATGAATATATACGCTATGCATGGTGGCTCAAGAATGAATATTGTTTGGGTGCAAATAAGGACAGAAACTACAGACCCCTGTGGTTGAATTAGGGGAAAGCTGGAAGAAACTGAGGAGGAGGGTGACCCTGTAGGAGGACCAGCAGTCTCAATAAACCTGGACCCTCCCCCACCCCGAGATCTCTCAGATACTGGAACACCAACCAGGCAGCATACAACAACTATTATGAGGCCCCCAACACATACACAGCAGAGGACAGCCTGGTCTGGATTTAGTCAGAGAAAATGCACCTAGAGACTGGAGGCCCAGGGAGTTTAGCTGTCTGGTGGAGTGGGGGTGGGGGTAGGGACATCCTCATAGAGACAGGGGGGCGCGGAGGAGGTATGGGATATGGTATGGAGGTAGACCGGGAGAGAAATAAACTCTGGAGTTTAAAATAAATAAATAAAAAGAAAAAAGAAAACAAAAGAAATAACATAAGTATAGAACTTTGTATAACACCCCCCAAAAAATAAAATAAGAATGAATATTGTTGCTATAACTGAATTATTAAGCATTTCCTATGCAGCCAGCACTAAGATATATATTTTTTGATTTACGTGTATGTCTATGTGAATATATGCTACCTGTGGTCATCTTATCCACAAAGACCAGAAGGATTCTGGTTCCTTGGAGCTGAAGTTACAGGCAACTGGGAGCTGCCAGATGTAGGGGCTGGATACAGAATTGAGCTCCTCTGTAAGAGCAGCAAGTGTTCTTAACCACTGGGCAATCTCTCCAGCCTCCACTGTGATATGCACCTTTTATCTCCTAATTGTTACAACCGCTTCAAGGCCCCAAAGCGGCTCCTAACACTCCTTTTTAGAAAAGATAGCATCGGGTAACAAAATCCCAACAGACAAGTCTTGACCCTGCCCAAAGCCCTGTATATGTACCCACTGTCCTTCGTAGAGCTATGTGGTTTCTTAATATTTGTCAGCCGTGAGGAAGCGCCAGCTAGAAAGCTCTGCTCGCTTAAGCTTTTCTCACTTCCGGAACTTCTGCATCTTCTAATAGTTTTGCTTCGTATTGCTTCCACCTCCATGACAGTATCTACGGAAGGATGACCAGTCCCAGGAAGCTATATGGTAACATTTGCTGAATTAGAGCCACGCAACATTTGCGGCTTGCAGAGCTAGTCTGCACTGGTAACCAGTCCTTCTGCTCAGGCAGAACAGGATCCCAACTTGCCCCAGCGCTGTGAAAACCCTACATGGTTTCTGAAGTCTTCCCTGTCTTAGAGGTAGGTAAAGCTCACTGGAGTCCATCTCCTTTATTAGCCTCTACCTCCCCCCCACCCCCTCTCTCCTTTACTTTCTCTGCTGAAATACCTCAGTATGCAACCCTGAAAATGTTTATGCTTCTACACTCTCTATGGGGAATTCTCATTCTGAACTGAACATGTGATTTGTGATGACAAAGATGAAGTACTCATACAGGGATCCCATCTTTGATGCTGTTCCCTGGCAAGAACCACCACTGTATCCTAGACACTGGACCACTCCCCATCTCTTTCAAAGCAAGCCCTCCTTTAAGCAGAGTATAATTCATTTAACTGATTGATGCAAATCAACACCATGATATCTTAGTGAAGTCTATCAAAGTGCTGAGGGCTAGTTATGAAAGAAAAAGAACATGATGATTCCTTACCACTAAAAAATGCTGGGCATGGCATGTATCCCAAGGCCAATCATGCCCATGAAAAATCTAAGCTCAAAAGTAAATTCCCATGCAAAAAAAAAAAAAAAAAAGAATCACTGACCAACAAGATCGATAATTATCATCAAGATACCGACAAAAATGCCAGACATTCTTTATGGCAATTTCAAAGTAGTTGGTTTTTTTGTTTTTTTTAAGGTAGAAAAAAAAAACCTAGTAATTTTCCCTATATTTTGGTCTAGTGGTTTTTATGTATATCAATTAGACTCCATGATCATACGAGAATGGTATTTTATTTCTTTGACTACGACCCTACTGCCCATTTTAACCTCAGTGAATTTTTGGTCCATTACATAGAAGACTCTCTCCACTAATAAAAATGCGACCTATTAAAGATTAACTTGCCCCCAGGACAGTCTCTCTAAAAACAAATTCCAAGCATTATAATCAACGATTTACACTCTGAGGACTTGAAGGCCAACAACCTTACTTACCCTAGTTTAAAATGGAAAATCCCATATACTTTTAAAGGTTACTGTAAAAAGAAAAATGTAAATCACAAATTCACAATAACCAGAAATACAAACAAATGTAACTTCTCCCTCCTTGACCTTTTCCACAGGAAAAGTTTCCACCTAAAAATACCTTTTTTTTTTTTGCCAGATATCAGTTTTTATCTATTTTGCTTTTGCAGCTCTGAACTGCACACGATCTGTGCTCCCCAACTATGTGTCAAATATATCTCACACGTTACAAACTGTGGTATGTACTTGAAATGAGCTGGACCCAGGAGGTAACACTGCATTGTGAAGCTCTTGGCATTTACCAACACTGCAGCAAATCTTGTTCCTTGGGCATCAAATGTTTCCCTTCCTCCAAAAAAACTACAAAGGTTCTTTTTTTAAAAAAAAAAAATCAACTTCTATTTTACAGGAGGGGAAACTGAGGGCAGAGGGAAGCTTGGGAGCTTGCCCATGGTCCCACAGAGATTTGAATTCGAGTCTGAGCGAGTCTGGGACTCATACCCACTATAGCATAAAGCAAATAAACACAAGATCACCCTTGGCTCACAAACGTGGTGATTCTGTCTTATGTGGATGGGTAAGAGTAATGAGCTCCCACAGTGCACTGTGTCCTCGATAGGTTCTATCCTCTATGACTTCAGGGCTTACTTCGCCAACAAGATAATTAATGTATTTGTTAAATAACTGGAAAATGACTCAAAGAACTTTCCAAGCACTAAGTGCTTAACTTATTACGTATAGGTCAATACAGGCTCGCTGCTAAACATTTGACCACTGAAAAGTGAGTCAGGCCTTCAGATGTTAAAATGGCCTGCCTAAAAGAGGGTTAACAACAGCTCATGTTTTCTGAATGTTCTACCCATATTTCATTGAATCAAAAATGAAAATTCACTGAAAAGAAAATTCCCCTAGGGGAACTCAGATTTTACAAGTGAACCGCCCAGAAAATGGCACCCACCGCAGCATCTGTGCAGGGGGTAACCCTGAAGGATGTTACCCCCCTTTTGTTCGGAGGAATCACCCTTTCTGTTTCCAACACAAGAAAGTTGGAAAGTGGTTGAAACCGATCAGCCTGGGAATCTTACGGTTCGCTACAATCTTACAATCCGTCTGCAACATAATTGTAACATTTTGTTTGTAACCCCCCCAAACTAGGCAGACTCATGGAACTAATAAGAAAGCTTTACAAATGAAAAATTCCTGAAATGTAACCCGGCTTCAATTTTCAGATCCATTACTTTCCTCCAAAGTTACATAATCTCGGGGGTGGGGGGAACCCAAGACATGACATTTGGGATGTTTATCAATAAGCAACAAAGGAGAGGAGTTCTCAGCCCTTCCAGAACCGCCTGCCAAGCACTCCTGATACTTATTTCCACCAAGTTATTGTTTAGGAAAACATGTTGTTCTCTCTTAAAATAACCCTCTTAATTGTTCTGAGAAGCCACTGCATTTCCAGAGAGGAATAACTTGCTCCCATATTGTGATACATTGACAGATAAAGTCAAAATAAGTCACGCAGACAGCCATAAAAGCGAATCTGTAGACCTCCAAGTTTCCTGAGATGAAGGATGAGAGCTACCGAATCCTCACCTCTCCCCCTTCCTGGGAGCAGGGGCCAGATCTCCTCGTCTTAAAAATAATGCTCATTCCAGCTACCTCATCTCTGCCTTTGGATGTGGGAGGTGAGCCACACAGGTAGGTTGTGAATGAACATTTTTAAAGGTCAAAATGACCTTGGACCTGTTACCACTCGCTCTAATCCTAGAGCAATAAATCAGCATTTGCTTCCGATCAAGTGTGGAGAAAGTTTTTCTTCCTGGGAAAGTCCCAGAAACTCTATAAAGAATTTGAAAAAAATAAAAAAATTTTAAAAACCAATTATGAAAGTCAAGTCAGACTCCCACAGCTGCAAGGGAGACGTTTATAGACTGAATGTAACTCAAGATGTCTTTTAGGAGACCGGCTGCCCTGACACATGCTACCCTCTCACTGCCAGGACACAGATCCCCACGCCTGGGTGACTTGCTCCAGTCCAAGACTCCGGCGTGGGGGCGGGGGCTCCCAGCTGAAGCCTTGACATCTGCAGCGCTTTTCCAGGCGAAGAGAGCAGGCCCTAGCTGGAGGAAGCGGATACTGAGGAAGGGAGGGAAAAGACGCCGCAAGGGTGGCCGAGATTCCAGGCTGCGGGAAGCCGGGCAAAGTCCCGCACACTGGGCGGTCCCGGAGTGTAAAGATGTCACGGCCCAGATGTCCCAGCTGCAGCTGGCACCGCCGCGGTCCTAACGGCAACTTCGGGGCTGCAGCACAAACTCGGGCCTCCAGCTCCTCGGATCCGGGCGAGTTGACAAAGTTGGGGGGAAGGGGGATGTCCCGTGAGCGGACTGAGAGACGATCCTGTGGCGGACTTGGGAGAGGATCGGGAGCAGGGGCATGCCTACCTTGGAGCATGGCCTCGAGTTTCTTCCTGTCCACGCGGAAGCGCTCCTCGCTCCACTCGGGGCTGTGCAGGAGGGGCGCCGCGGCCACCAGATCGTCCTCGGAGCCGGCCACCGGCGAGTCGGTACTGCGCTCGCTGTTGGAGCCCGGGTCCGACTGCGCCGCCGCCAGGTAGCCCGGCTCGCCCTGCGAGGCCATGGTGCTAGCGGCGCTCGGGCTGCCGCCGCCCCGGCCCCGGCCGATGTGGCTCGGCGCGCCGCAGCCCCGGCCCCCGCCCGCCCGCAGCGCCCGCTCTG
>NC_034598.1:36186054-36207746 GCF_900095145.1 Mus pahari
CGCGGCCACCAGATCGTCCTCGGAGCCGGCCACCGGCGAGTCGGTACTGCGCTCGCTGTTGGAGCCCGGGTCCGACTGCGCCGCCGCCAGGTAGCAAGGGGCGCTGACCCAGACCTGGGGGGAGGGGGCCCAAGCCCCGCCTCGGGCCCCGCCCCCCGCCCCGCCGCGCCGATCGCCTGCGCCCCGGCCCCCGCCCGCCCGCAGCGCCCGCTCTGAGCGCACAGAGCCGCCCGCGCCTCCGGCCGCTGCCGGCCCCGCCGCCGCCTCGCGCGCTCATTGGCCGGCCGGGCCCACGGGGAGCAGCGGGCGGGAGCGGCCAGCCCGCGCCCTCTCACACGCACCACGTCCACACGCCGCGCGGCGCCGCCCGGAATGCCTGACCCATCGCGTGGACCCTCGGGCTCTCGGACCCCCTCGCCAAGTTCGAGCCCAGAGTTCCAGGGGTGCCCGCCAGGAGCCCTCGTCACTTACTGCCACTTTTCTGTACTTTGATGGAGACTCCATCAAAACTCACAAACTTTGATGGAGACTCCATCAAACACTCAACGCCTGCCAGGCGTACAAGCTTGCTCATCCACACCCGAGTCCCTGACTGTCACTTTTCTGTCCCCACACCCGGATTCCATCCCTCTCCATACTCAGAATTCTCCAAACTTAGATCGCGTTCAAAGCACAGTGTGGACCCAAAGTGCTCAAAGGGTATGCTCACAAGTCCACTCCTATTTACAGACCCTCAGGACACCCTGAGTCTGTCCCACAAGCCTGAAAGAATAGAGAGTAATAAAAGGAGATCTGGGGACAAGAAGGGTTGATGACCAACTTTTGCACACATCAGAATAGACTTGACTTGTGTGCACCTAATCGTTCCAATCCAAAGATACCTTCACCAGATGTGCCCTTCTCTGACTTTAATTTCTGGCCTTTATTCGACAAGACACTAGTTTCACCAACTGAAGCATCTATCCCTGTCCGAGATCACAGAGCTGGCTAGCTCACTCTCTGGACAGGCTGGGGGCTCCTCTCTGCTCTAGGCGGCCCACAGATGAAAGCCTTGCAACTTCTGATGCTGACTCTCCGCCAGCCCACGCACCGCATCATCGCACCATCACTCTCAATGTGGAGCACGAAGCTCAAAGGAGGAGGTCCTGCTGTGAGCTTGGAACACTCGCCCCCATGGCACACAGACTCATGCTGCCTTTTATCTAATGATCAAACGCACAAGAATATCTGTTCTACGTGGGAGGAAGATGATGATAAATATGGCAGAAAAGCACTGTGCTCCTGAGAGAAGAAGTAGGTTTACAAGTGGGACGAGCCATAGGGTTCACCTGGGGTCCATTGATAATCATACAGTGTGTGTTTAAATCAAAACTCTTACAGGGGGCTGGAGACAGTGACTCAGAACATAAGTGCACTGGCGGTCAAGCCAGACAACCTGAGTTAGACCCTCAGGCCCCACATGGTGGAAAGAAAGGCCCAACTCAGGTAAGCTGTCCTTTTGACCATCCCAAGAGCGCTTTGGAATACACGCTCTCACACACATACACAAATAGATAATAAAACAGGACTTTAAAAAATCTCCAGCTGGAAAGATGGTTCCGCCGTTATAGGGTTCTTGGTGCTATTCCTAGGGACCAGAATTCCATTCCCAGAGCCCACCTTGCATGGCTCACAACTGCCTGTCACTCCAGTTCAGCGGTATTTGGTGCCCTCTTCTGACTTCTTCTGGCACCTGCACTTGAGGACATGTATACACACACACACACACACACACACACACACACACACACACACCATAGATAGACAGACAGATGGATGGACAGACTGATGGACAGACAGATGGAATGACAGACAGACAGATGGACAGACAGACGGGCAGACAGATAAATGTGAATTTTAAATTCCTCCAGGAGCAACACCTACTTGGCTGGAGCATCAGTGTAATTTACAGATGAGAAATCACATAGAAGGGGCTTGAGTCAGGTGGCACACACCTTTAATCCCAGCACTCCGGAGGCCAAGTCAGGTGGATCTCTGTGGGTCTGAGGCCAGCCTGATCTACAGAGTGAGTTCCAGAACAGTCTCCTGACTGCATAGTGAAACCCTGTCTTGAAAAAAAAAAAAAAAAAAAAACCTCCCTCCCCCCAAAAAAAGAGTGACTTGAAGAGCAAGTCCGGAAGGGAACAAGAGTCCAACCGAGTTCTATACCTGTTATATTATTACCCATGCAGCTACCGCCCAGTGTACTTCCACTGATCTGAGAACAGATGCACTGTTTAGCTCCTCCCTGCTAACACAAGTCCTCTGATTGCTCCAGTCACCCTAGTGATTCCTCAGCAGAACATAGTTACCACCAACAGGCTGTATTTGACAGCATTCACAGCCTTCTGTCAGGGTATTCACCCTCTCTCCCTGGGAATGAACGATCAGGGGAACCTTGCTGTGTTGTGGGTGCTCTGTCAAACCTGAGGAATGGTGAGCAAAGAAAGCCACAATCCTTGCACTCCTGAGACTGGCCTTCTAGGAAGAAAGACAGGGTGCTGGCCCCGAGACGAGTCTATACTAAGGAATCCCTATAGCAACCACAATAAAGGGGGACTCGGGACACGAGAAAACTTGTAATGCCCAACAGATCCAAAGAGGTTGGCAATGCTTACCAAAAGACTAACTCAAGAATTCACTCCCTGCAGAAAAAATGACGCAGACAGGAGAGAGGAGGGAAGAGCCATTCCTGCAACGTATGATAGAACTGTAATGGCATCCTGGCATCCCCAAGTGTAGTTTTTTTACCATTTTGATGACAGAGAAAACTGAGGCACAAGAGATAAAGGGACCAGCCCTGCGGGTGCTAGACACTGAGCAGAAAGCTGCCTTGAGTCTCAGATTAATGCGAGAACTTTGTGGAGAAGGAGCGGGTGGCATCTTTCCCTTGGTTCCTGATACAAGGAGAAAACCAGCAGGGCCAGGACATGGAAGTGGGGAACTGGATGGTGAGAGTTTCAAGTATGAGGTGAGTTAAAAGAAGAGAGTTCAAGCTCGAGATGCCCCAATCAGTCAGTCAGGGGTTCTATGTGCATTCTCAGAACAAAGGGAAAGTACACAAACGTTTTGGGTAAAAGGTGGCATGGTTAAATATGATCATTAAAGAGGTGCCAGTGTATTTCAGAGGACATTGCAAGGCAAGGAGAGAAGAGTTGGACCAATGTAGATGCTACACGGGAATCTTAGACCATAGACGATGCCAATGGTATCTGAGGCAGGGACGGTATAGAGAGACATGAAAGGATTGTGGGAAGCCTTCCCATGTGTCATCAGTTACACTGGTGGAGGATGAGTCACTGAATGATGGGAAAGGCCTGTCTACAGGGTTACAGCTGACATAGAGACTGGTGCTGTGAGATGAATTAGAGATTACTGGGAGATTGTTGTACCAGAGGAATGACTACAATGTCCACCTCAACCTAGTGAGGATAGGGTGTCATTGAGAACTCTGAAAATATGTCAAATAGACAATCAGATATGATGGTCTGGGCTTCAGTTCTGGGGTCACAGATGGGGGAAAGACTATGATTTTTGCCTGTATGCAACCATTCTAGTGAGATGCAGACACGGGGTATGGCTGGTTAAAGAGAAGAAAAATAAATAAAGCTCAGGAAAGAGTTAAGTAAGCATTCTTCCATGGGCTGCTCACATATCAGACACAGAACACAGGGCAAGATAGAATCAGCAGTAAGAAAAAGGAGAAAAGCTAGCCTGGGTTTTGTGATGTCGGCCCAGGAGAAAGATGGTTTCTCAAATGAGAACACAGCCGTGCCTGTGCAGTGTGGGGAGGTTGATATGCTCTTTACTAGAAATCATTGAGACTTTAGAAGCAGCCCAGAGGGCTGGAGAGATGGCTCAGCAGTTATGAGCACTGACTGCTCTTGCAAAGGTCCTGAGTTCAAATCCCAGCAACCACATGGTGGCTCACAGCCATCCATAATGAGATCTGATTCCCTCTTCTGGTGCATCTGAAGTCAGCTACAGTGTACTTAGATATAGTAATAAATAAATCTTTAGGCTGGAGCAAGCGGGGCTGACTGGAGTGAGCAGAGGTCCTGAATTCAAATTCCCAGCAACAGAAGAAGAAGAAGAAGAAGAAGAAGAAGAAGAAGAAGAAGAAGAAGAAGAAGAAGAAGAAGAAGAAGAAGAAGAAGAAGAAGAAGAAGAAGAAGNAAGAAGAAGAAGAAGAAGAAGAAGAAGAAAACTGGAGAGGAGGAATGGTCAAGAATGGGCAGGGATAATTAAATGAGGAGAGAGGACTCTTTGGGAGGCATCTCACTAAGAACAGAAGAGGAAGTTCTAGGATAAGAGGCAGAGAACGAAGATTGGAGTTCGTTGGTTGGTCCTGGAGTATTGGTTTCATGGTTTCTGAGGTTTGAGTATCTTAAATGCCCAGGGGAGACCCAGAAATGGTAGAAATTAACCATTCAAAACCAGTCTCGATACCACAGGGCTTTGAGACCATCGGTAACATTATTAAAAGACTTACAAAGTAGAAACCCATCCTCTCAACCCGCAGGTCAACTGTTGGGTTTCATCCCTACAGCCCAAGGACCCCTATGTCTCATGGCTTTTCTTTTCCTAAGACAATAATGTCAAGTTAGTCTGCAAAGAGTTTGGAGAAACGAGAGTTCTCAGTGTAGTGGGGAAAGTAGAGGGTTTGGTTTTGCCTTTTGAGAAAATGTTGGGCTTTGTGTGCAGCTACTCATGTGTGCACATGCGGGTGGAAGTCCGATGACAGCCAGTGTCATTCCTTGGGAACCTCGCATATTGCTTTTTTGAGGCATAGTCTCTCACTGATCTGTGGCATGCCAAGTAGGCTAAGCTGACTGGTCAGTGAGCCATAGACAGTCTAAGATTCTGACAGTCTGCTTGTCTCTGCTTCTCCAGAACTGGGATTACAGGCCCATTCCAACACACCTAGATTTTGTGTGTGGGTTTGGGGGAGGGAACTTAGGTCCCCATGCTTGTACAACAAGCACTTTACCAACGGATCCATTCCCCAGGCCTTTAAAAACTTTTAAAAATAGCCTTTCCTTCTGTGAAAGACTGGGCCGGCCTGGATCATCTGATTCACGTGGATACTCACAGTCTCTAATTACTTTGGGATGCTTGCCTTGAGATTTTCTCCATGTCCATGCTGCTTCATGGGTACAGACACAGAGAAAACATGAGTCTCATCAAACATATACATCATCGAGAATTAGAAAGCAATGGAGTGATGCCTAGTGGGAAATCATTTCATGTGCAAATTATCCATGAAACGCAAATCTAAACCTCATTCTTAAAATAAGAGAACTGTGGTTGGGTGAATGGGTGGGTGGGTGGGTGGATGGATGAAGAGTGGATGGATGAGTAGATGGATGGATGAGTAGATGGATGGATGGGTAGATAGATGAGTGGATGGATGGATGGATGGATGGATGAGTGGATGGATGGATGGATGGATGGATGATGGGATAGATAGAGATAGATAGATAGATAGATAGATAGATAGATAGATAGATAGATAGATAGATAGATAGATAGGGCTGGTAGATATAGAATTTTCATTATACTCTAAGGCAACTACTGAAGACTGCATAGAACCCCAAATAAGAGAACGAAACAAGAACTAAAAGCCAGAATACAGAGCCTGAATGGTCTAGCAAAAGGGTGTGATGAAACAGTTCAAGACAGCAGTGCAAGAACCTGAGCAGGAATAGGGTCATAACAGTCAAGATCCGATGTCTTCCGGGTCAAATTGAGTTCTTGAAGTATAGGAGCGCCCAAAGGCATGTAAAACACCTGGTGAAAGCTTTGATATCATCAACTGACAGCAAGCGTGAGCTGTGTATGAACTCCATTCTTGAGATCGAGTGCAACAAGCTGTTCTGCAGGAATGTCAACGTTCTTGGTCTAAGCAACATAGCTGAGCTGCAGCCAGTGGCCTAAAGATATGATGGCGGCCACTAGGGGCACCCACTTATCTACCCCAAAGTATGTTTGGAGTTTGGAATTCTGAGAAGTGTCTGGGGGGTGGGGGGATGGGGATGGGGTGAAGGAACAGTGCTTTTACAAAGAATACATCACTCCTGAGGCAACATCAATAAATTGTGATGAAATCTCTTTGAAGACTGAGAATTAGCTGTCTTACCAGGTTGTTCAAAGGTGTCTGAGTGGACATAGAGTCTGTCTAGAGGTTGGAAGTGGCTACCTGTAGGAAGCAGGGGATGGACGAAAGGTATTTTCAGGTATTTTGGATTGTTTAAGTCGTATGGATTTCTTAATTTCATTTTGGAAAAGCAATTAGAGGAACATATTCTTATTATATCATCATTGAAATGAAGAAAAAAATGAAAATAACAGAACCAAAAACTCAAGGGAACCACGCTCTTTCCACAAAAATTGGAGCACACTTGAAACCAAAACTTTTTGTTTTCCTGAGCACGAGGTTTCTGTTGTTGATGTTGTTGTTGTTGTTGTTATTGTTTTCCTGGATTTTTGTTTTTAACTTTCCATTTCTTGAGGAAAAAAAGTGGTTTTTAACCCTCTTGAAACTCAAAACTATAGAAACGGATCCATTAATGAATCAAGCATCATCTCTTAAAAAAAAAAAAAAGTCACTTGAAAAAGAGTTTTATAAAAAAACTACAAGTACATCAAGTCTTCAAGTTTGCCTGGTACTAACTAGCAACCAATGCCTTTAATCCCAGCACCTGGGAAGCAGAGGCAGGCAAATCTCTGAGTTTAAGGCCATCCCGGTCTACAGAGCAAGTTCCAGGATGGCCAGGGCTACACAGAGAAACCCTGTCTTGAAAACAAAACCAAACAAACAAATAAAAGAGTCCCAAATTCACAGAATAAATAAATAAATAAATTCTTTAGAAAAATAAGATGCTCGTGTTATTTACCTTAAAATATACATCTACTCTTTAACTAATGGACACTTGATGAAAAAAACTACTTAGAATGTTTTAAAGAAAAAAGGATTGGCAGTTTTATTATTGTTTTATTTTATTTTGTTTTTTGTTTTTGTTTTGTTTTGTTTTTTGCTTTGTTTTACAGGCACGATGGTCTTCTGGTTTGTTTCTTCTGTGACAAAATACAAAAGTACCAATCCCAAACTTAGATTTGGGGAAGGGGGGTTGCAATAGAGTTTATATTAGGGGATGGTGAGATGGCTCAGTGGTTAAGAGCACTGACTGCTCTTCCAAAGGTCCTGAGTTCAAAACCCAGCAACCACATGGTGGCTCACAACCATCTGAAATGAGATCTGATGCCCTCTTCTGGGGTGTCTGAAGACAGCTGCAGTGTACTTAGATATAATAATAAATCTTTTTTTTTAATAGAGTTTATATTAAAGAAGCTGTTCTACTTTCAAAGTTGTTTAAATTGTTTTCATTTATTCTTTGAAAACTTGACACATGTGAACAAAGGACCATTCCTATGCATTCCTGCTTCTTGTTTCTTCTTTTTCTTTCTTTCTTGTTTGTTTAATGTGACAAGGTTTCTCTGTGTAGTCCTGGCTGTCCTTGAACTTGCTCTGCAGACCAGTGTACCAGCTGGTCTTGTGTGTCGACTTGACAGAAGCTAGAGTTATCACAGAGAAAGGAGCCTCCCTTGAGGAAATGCCTCCATGAGATCCAGCTGTAAGGCACTTTCTCAATTAGTGATTAAGGCTGGGAGGGACCAGCCTATTGTGGGTGATGCCATTCCTGGGCTGGTAGTCCTGGGTTCTATAAGAAAGCAAGCTGAGCAAGCCATGGTGGACAAGCCAGTAAGCAGCAGCCCTCTATGGCCTCTGCATCAGCTCCTGCCTCCAGGTTGCTGCCCTGTGTGAGTTCCTGTCCTGACTTCCTCCAATGATAGGCTACACTGTGGAAGTATAAGCTGAATAAACCCTCTCCTCCCCAACTCACTGTTTGGTCAATGATGCTTCATTGCCAATAATGGAAACCCTGACTAAGACTGGCCTTGAATCCAAAGATCTGCCTGTCTTTGCCTCAAATGCTGGGATTAAAGGCCTATGCCACCACTGTCTGGTGGCATTCCTGTTTCTTCTGCCTTTGGCATTCAGTTACACCTGAATAATCTCAACACGTGGCCAGGTGCTTCCCAGGTGGGCAACAGCTCACAGTGCTCAACCCAGGCTCCGACCCACCCGTTCTGCTCCACCTCAGACTCCAACAGCAGGGAGCTATTTGTGGTCCGGACTAGTCCAGCTCTCTCCTCAAAGGGCTTTGCCAGTGCTGCCTACCCATCCGCATAGTCTCCTGTTTAGTTCCCTCGGCCTCCATCAATACCCACTGCCAGCTTAGCCAGCTTCCCTGACCTTTTATTTCTAAGGAATGTCAAGCTGGTCCTATTGAAACAATTGTTTACACATTCCTGCTATCTTTACTGTGTCATCATCACCACCACCACCACCATCATCACCATTATTAACATCACTGGTTTTTTTGCGGTGTTGTTGTTGTTGTTGTTGTTGTTGTTGTTTTCCCCAGAGCTGAGGACCGAACAAATCCCCAACCCCATCACTGTTGTCTTCATAATGCACCTGCTGTCTGAGAGTCCGCAGGGAGAGTACCTGCCTTTCATCTTGTGTTTCCTAGTCCCAGCAACTCCCTGGTAAAAAGTTCAGGGTCTTTTAACAGAGCGGCTAAAAATTCACACTTGGGAATTCACTCCATTTAGATGACTGTGTAGCTGCAATGTAACAACCTGGGGAAAAAAAAAACACAGAGAGGAGAGTTCAGTGAGACCCAGCTGCCATTAAAGGCGATCTATCCGTAGGAAGCAGCATTCTCTCCCAGCTGAGAGATCACACCCGTGGAAAGACACAAGGAATGTCATCTGACACAAAATAAACAGACTCGTGGTCAGGCTTCGAAGATGGCTGTGACACCCCAGTTTGATCCCCTGAAACCAAGTGAAGACAGAAAGAAGGAGAAAACTCTACAAATGTTTCCCCTGACCTTTACGTAAGGTCACAGTCACATAGCCAGAAGCCTCAGGCTACCGAGGCTTTCTAATGGGAGAAGGAGGTGTTGAGTACATTCCTGTTGTGGGTAAAGCCCTTCTAGGTGTAGAGAGAGTGATTTGAGTTCTCTTGCTACTTCCATAAGATGAATTTGGAACACCACCAACAAAAAAGTCTCAAATGTAAAAACTTACCATTGGTATATTCAACGCCTCAATGCTAAAAAAAAAAAACAAAAACAGGACCATCAAAAAGAGACTAGGATGGATGTGGACAGTTAGGGACAAACAGACAGACAAGGATCCTGACAATAGACATGAGCTTTCACAGTTATCCGAATCTCAGACAACCGTAGCACACTGCTGAGACCACCACCCAAGGAGATGATCTGCCCAGACTCACAGCTTCTCCCGTTGTCATGGTTTCAAGGCTCCTGTTAATTGTGCTTTTGATCTACAAGTGCTGACATCACCTGTAGACTAACACCCACATGTAAGTCTGTCCACAGGGCTCCCTGGAACTTAAGAGAATGGAATGTTTTGGAGAAAGACAACAGTGAGTATGTGCAAAGTTGTACCTTCCTGTAACCGTGTTTTTTAACGAACTGACAGCCTGCTGGCGATGTGACTTACAGGTTTAGCCAGAATGGAAGCGTTCAGAGCCAGAAAAGCATCCAGCCCACAGGCTGGCTGGGTTTCTGAGGCCACAGTCAGTCACAAGGTAAAATGCCACCATGACCACTTACGTGCTAAACCTCACATCAAACGAGGAAAAATCGCTTCCAGGAATAGGAACCGGTGGAGTTTTCAGAGTGAACCTTCCCGGGCAGCTGCTGTGGGAAGTGTGGGTCATAGCAGAAAGAGAAGATTCTCAAAAGCCACGGCCAGGACCAAAGTGCACAGAAACCCCGACGGCCAAGTCCACAGTTCTCCCTTCACCACGCCCGGCCTCTTTGATGGCTGCCATTACTAGCTGATCATAGCTCTTTTCTACTCCAGGTCAGGAAATGCTTCTCCACACACAGTCTGAGCAGCCAAGGCTAAGCACTCGCAGTTGGCTCTCACTGTGAATCTCGCTTGCCCAGTTGGATCCACCTCTGCAGTTAAGCGACTAGAAGACTGCTCCCAGCAAGCACAAGCTGCTGGCCTCTTCCTCAGTGGAGGTGAGCCTGAGAAGGAGAGACACAGATACGCTTGTCACTGTGTCTCAGCTCATCGCTTCAGGATCTTTATATAGCTGGAAATGAGTAAGTATGTCCAAGTGCGATTATGAATCAATACCTTCAAGCATCAACAGCCCTTAACTGGACCTCAGGAGATGCAGTCTTTAAACCCACACATACATGCTTTCTCTAATTATGTAGCTCTGGGCAAGTCTCATTCTGGATGGACTAAATTCTGCCTATAAAAGTTGGAGACATGTTGCTGTGGACTGTATGAAATTTGAGGGGTTGCTCGTGACACAAAGTCTTCACCACTTGAGGGAATTACTCGCTTGGAAGATTCAGCAACAGGCTGAGGGAAAGTTGGACACCCGCAGAGAAGCCCCCCCCCCCCCCGAAGGTTGATGGATTTGGTGACCATGTAGGCAAACTGCCTCAGATTGAGGGAGGTGAATCGGTCATTGTCAGGTGGAGAAATGAATACAGTCCCTCCAGCCAAACCCCTGGTGCCACCCACTAGGCCACCAGCCACTTGGACCTGGGTCTATTAACTATTTCTGCAAAGCTAATGACTCCCAAATTTAGCAGTTTAAAATGGCAAACATTCGTTATTTCTGGGTCTTGAGTATTTTTTAACTTTATTATGAAGATCTTGCAAGTTAAAACAAAACAAAACATAGTTGGGATATTTCTGGGTTTTGAGAGGTCAAGAGTTCCTGTGTAGTCTAACTGGGTGCTTGCTGGCTGCAGGTCATTCTGAAGGCTTCACTTGGGATCGCCCAGGACCGTGGCTTTATGCCAGGGCTTAACTGAGTGAAGATAGACTTCCAACTCCCGTGGTTGTTAGAGCAATCCATTTCCTTACAGGCTGTGGGGTCAGGGGCCTCATCGCCTCTCTGACAATTATGGTTTGGATCTTCAATGTCTCCCAAAGGCACATGTTTTAAAAGCGTAAGACTGCTGAGAGGTGAGACCAAGAGGTTGCACACCCTTAAAGGGAACATTGGGACTTTAGCCCCTGCAGGTTGCTGTCTTTGCTTGCTGCCCACCAGGAGAAGAACAGACCTCTTGTGCCTCGTGCTTCCTCCAGAGCGTCCATTACAGACCCGAACCAACAAAACCCACAGACCACAAACTGAAACTTCAGAACTAGGAACCCATCGGAAACTGTTTTCAGCTGTTTATCTCAGTTACATGCCACCACCACTGAAAGTTGGCAACACAGTTGCCATGGGCTAGATGCTAAGGTGGGTTCTGCTTGGTCCTTTCTGTAGAACGACCGGGAAGTGGAAGCCTGTGAGCTACTCAAGAAGTGACCTAATATGGGGCTGCAGAGATAACTCAGAGGTTAAGAGCAGAAAACCTGGGTTCAGTTATAAGCACCCACACAGCTGCTCACAGCAGTCTGTATTTCCAGATCCAAGAGAGCTAATGCCCCCTTTTGGCCGCTTGGGGCACTGCACATACATGGTGCACCTATGTAGATGCAGGCAAATCCCAATACACATAGGTAAAATAAATATATCTGCTTTTTAAGTGGCATAATAAACTTTGTACATTTTCTTCATTAAAAGCATACAGTTCAAGGGGAGCGGAGGAAGAGGACAAGGAGGAGGAGGAGGAAGAGAAGATGAGGAAGGAGGAGGAGGAGGAGGAGGAGGAGGAGGAGGAGGAGGAGAGAATCAGCAGAATTATCCTCTACTCAACAGCCATGATCATATATCAAATTAAGAATCTTGCAGCTAAAAGCAAACATAGAAGTCTGGTAGATGTAGTGCATGCACTTGGGAAGCAGAGGCAGACAGATCTCTGAGTTTGAGGCCAACCTGGTCTACAGAGTGAATTCCAGGTTGGCCAGGGCTACACAGAGAAACCCTCTCTCAAAAAAAAAGCAGATCTAGAGACAAATACAGAGTATTGTATTATATTACTGTCAGGTCATGTGTATGGCACTTTAAACTACAGCATCTATAGGATACACTTTAAAAGACAAAAATAATAGCAATACCTGAAAATATGTCACAAGATACATTATATGCAAATGTGTCACAAGATACACTATATGCAAAGTATAAGTTGTATCAACAGTGTTACTATTGTGAAACTGGTAACATTCAGGTCGGAGAAATGAAAGTTGGGGTTTTTTTGTATGAGATCAGGTTGTTCTTGGTCTGCTCTGTGTGCACCCACAGGCACACTTGTGTGTCCAATGTGCAGCCAGGAATGTGGAGGCCAGAGGTTGACACTGGCATCTTCTGTTGCTTCCCACCTTGGTTTGTGAGACAGGGTATCTCACTGAACCTGACGCTTGCCAACTGGCTGGGCTGGCTGGACAGTGAGTCCCAAAGATCCTCCTATCTCCACTCCTGCTCCCCAGGGCAGGAGCTATAGACCAACCACCATACCTGGCTTTTTATATAGGTGCTATCGATGGCAACTCAGGTCCCTATGCTTACACGGTAGCTTCTCTACTGATGAGGATATCTCTCCACCCACAGGGTATTTTTAAAGTCTGTACTTTAATGCTTTAGATCAGCCCCCGGGTAACCATACTCCTTCAAAACTACCTAAAATAGTTACACAATTAAAGAATCAAAAACATATTGTAAAAGCAAAAAATAAACAGAACATAAAAGACAGCATGGAGAGACAAACAGGAGATTAGCAGAAAAAAAAAAATGAACAGGTGGATATCCTTCTCGGACAATTACTTCCAACGGAAATGGATTGAACTACCCCAATCCAAAGACATAAAGGGCCAAAGCGATAAGGCCCGACTGTGTGCTGTCAGGGAAAATACTGAATCTGAAGCAACAGCAGCCTCATCTACTAGAGCAGGTCACTTCCAGTCAAAGAAGACATGGTTGATCAGGCTATCAGCATGACCTGCTACGAACCAGCTCCTTTATGACCTCATCCACTGCTCAGGAAGCGCTTCAGTGATGTCATAGCACTTATGTCAACAAGGGCTTGCAGTCACCGCATGTTAGAAGGCCACCAGCGTTCCCTGTGGCCTGCTGAGAAACAAAGTTTGGAGTTCTCAGTGTGATGTGTCAGTGTGTCTCTACTATAATACGTGCAGCTTAGAAAGCAGCTTTCAGAAAAAAATATTCCCCGTGTATATTGAGATTCTTATATTATGAATGTAAAGTATTTTTTAAATTTTAAGCTTTTAAAATCCTGACTGTGGGGTTGAGAGATAAGCTCAGTGGTTAAGGGCTCTCACTGCTTTTACAGAGAACCCAGTTCAGTTCCCAGCATCCACGTGTCAGCCCACAACCACCTGTAACTCCAGCTCTGTGCTTGTCTGAATACACACACACACACACACACACACACACACACACGAGAGAGAGAGAGAGAGGAGAGAGAGAGAGAGAGAGAGAGAGAGAGAGAGAAATCTAAAAACCAAATCTTGACTATGACCATGTAATAGTCCAAGGGGCTGGTGATAGATAGATAGATAGATAGATGATAGATAGATAGATAGATAGATAGATAGATAGATAGATGATATAAATATTGAACATAAATGCTTATCTTTAAGTAGATTATAATTATAGAATTTAAAAGCAGTACTTGGCTTATCTGTATTTTATATTTTATCTTTTAAACCAATGTAAACTGAATATAAATTTCCATCTATATACATTGAATTCTGCATTAGAGAGACTTCTTTCAAAATTATAATTATTCTTCATCTTCCTTCCTACTAAAGAAAATTAAAATTTCTGCATTGCTTATGAGTAAAAAAACAACTTTTAAACCCAACATACCTTTGTCCACCCTTTGTGAAGAGCGTCGCTGCTGGCAGCTCCCTCCCCTGTCCACAAGTTGTAGGCACAGTATTCTTCACATTGCTGAGCACCCTGGCGAAACACCCCAAAGTTGGCTCGATTGTCATATTGAGTATGTGCCGGCCTAAAAATGAGTATGTGACGCCAATCCGTGTGTTTCAATGATTTAAAATATAAAGATCATAAAACCAAAGGCTAGCCATAAAGATCCTAAAACTGGAGACGAAGCAAAACAAAGCTGCATTCTTGAAACCAATGGCATTTGTCTGGGGTGCTGTTTATTCTATGAGTGCCTTCTGGTCTGGTCCGCTCATTCTCCTGTCTTTGGCCTTTTTCTGTATACCACATAATCACAGCCATCTCTGAGAGGGAACACATACTATTTGTGCTAAGAGAAAATAAATGCCTTGGGCCTTCCGTCATACGTTTCTTATTTAGGAGGTTTAAGTTCCTCTTTTGTTTTCTTAAGATTCACATTGCCACTCAACGCCAAGTCAAGGATTATAAAATTGGGGGCATTTTCTACCTTTGAGACGTATTCTCTGTTTGCCTTCTGATGGTAAAATTAGACATGCTTACAGGTGTGTCTGTATGTCAAGACAAGCTGGCATACGGAAACGGACTTCCCAAAAAGCAGAGATGTGGTGTGCCCAGAGCCCTCAGCAGTGGCTCTCAACTTTGGGTGGTGATATTAACATTATGATTCATAACTGTAGCAAAATACAGTTATGAAGTAGCAATGAAATAATTTTATGGTTGGGGGGCGTTGTCTCCACAATAGGAGGGTTGCAGCACTAGGAAGGTTGGGAGACACTGCCTTAGAGTTAAGAGATAGTGTATACTGAGCCCTGGCTTCAATCTGCAGTGCAACAAACAAACAAACAAACAAACAAAGTGTTCAAAAAGTAAATGAAAATGTCAGTCACTCTAATTCAAAAGACATGCTGTGTATTAGGACCAGAGGCTTGGAGGAGATATGGGCAAGCTAACAAACAGAAAGCAGTAAGAAACACTTCAACCTAAAGTATTAAGTGTCTGTAGGGAACACACTTTAAATGCTTTCACTGTGTCGTCCCTGCACACAGGAGGCAGAGGCAGATGGACCTCTGAGTTAGAGGCCAGCCTGCGTCTACAGAGCAAGTTCCAGGACAGCCAGGGCTACACAGAGAAACCCTGTCTCAAAAAAGGAAACAAATGGCCAAAGAGAAATTCAGGAATGGATTTATATCATATAAAAGAGAAGCGTAAGATTGGAGATGTGTCTCTGAGGTTCAGAGCACAGACTGCTTCTGCAGAGGGCAAGGGTTCAGTTCCCAGCACCCACATTAGGCAACTCTCAATGCTTATAACTCCAGCTCTGGGGATCTCTTGCCCTCTTCTGGCCTCCTTTGGGCACTGCACACATCTGCCCTGTGACATACACTCAACATATACACAAATAAAAATTTTAGGTCCTTAAATGGTTTGTTTGTTTGTTTTTTTATTAAAGAAATATATAAAGTAATTTAAAATCGGTGTCATCAGGAACACTCATGCTCTTAGATGAGGCAAAATGTCAGGATGATAAAGAGACTGAGCACAGAGGCCTGCCAGGAGCCAGACATTTTCTATTTCCACACGATTCACCTTTTGTTCTTCCAGAGTAAATTAAGTGCCCGCAGACCATCGAGAGCTGTGGAATTTTTACTATGCATATTTGATAGCTCATACTCCAAAACTGTCCCCATTCCATCTGCACTGTGATAGGGGGCTGGGAGTGGTGATGGTGACAAGACTACAGAGAGAAGCTGGTATATTAATTGGAATCACCGAGCTAAGGGAAAGAGGAAAACATGTGAAGCTGCAGCTAAGATTTTTGAGGACCGAATAACCATGAAAACGGCAATGTTTATTTCTTAGATAATATGTGCATTTAGCTTAAGGCAACAGAAGTATAAGTCACAGAAAACATTGTGGACGTGGGATAATGTCTATTCATGCTTCTGAATACTTTTTGTTTATTATTTCATTTAATGCTAACTTTTTTCTTTAAAGGCAGGGTCTCCCTATGCAGGTCAGGTCAAACTCAAGTTCACAAACCTTTGGTTTCAGCTTTCCAAATGCGGAGATTAGAGAGAATCAGGGGACAACAGACCACTATCCCTGCCTTAGCCAACTATCTTCTAAAATAGAAGTTTATCATGACCCCCCTGAGAAATGAAATCTAGGACTGAGAGTCAGGAAGTAGCCTAACTAAGGACACACAGCTACCAACTGTTGAAGCTGAACTAACATAGCATCAGTTTTAACTTTGAACTTTTTTTTTAACCCAATCTATGGGTACTTCAAAGCTTAACTATGTCTTGCGGTTCATTCTTTATTATTATTATTATTATTATTATTATTATTATTATTATTATTATTATGGAATTTTAATGTACTCCACCCTACCAGTTTTCCTGTTGATCATTTCTGCATTGACACTTTTAGAATCACCTTTCTCATGCTTTGAAAGGTTGACTTTCCTAAGCAAGTACCACAGTAGCTATTTTGGGAATTTATTTGACAAGAATTTTATTTTCCCATTAACTAGTTTTTGAGCAAACCGTGAGACTCTCAAAATGGAACAAAGCTAGCAACGGTCAAACTCATTGGCGTTCGGCATGAGGTTGGAAAGAACACGCACCCGAGAACGGCTTTACTTTTCCTCCTCGTGAACTTCCAAGACATCTGAAAAGACTTAACCTTTTCCCAAAAATGTTCACCTTTGGGCTGGAACCAAGTCGGAAGAACTTGGGCTCCAAAGGAAGCATTCTTTAAAAATCAACTCCTGAGCGAATTACAGGAAGCAGGCTGCCTGGAATCCGGGCGCACACGAAGCTGTGTTTTCTGCCCACATGTGCACCGCTATTCACTTCCTGCTTGGTCAGCACCGACCATTATTATTCTGGGAAATAAATATTTGCTTCTTAGAGCTCTACATTCCAAGACCACCGTGGATTTCATCTTTAATGGATTTCATCTCATAAATCAAGGAGGGACGTGGGCTGCTTTTGTTTGGGTACATGATTTAGACGGCGGTAGGGAACGGTGGTCGAGTTTCCAATCTGCCAACCGAGTCCCATTTTGGGGAGACCTTAGCTATATCTTCCAGAAAAAATAACTAAGACCCTCTCAATAATACAGGTCATACCTCCTCTGCTCTAAATTATGGATAGATTTTTAGCTGGGGAAAGAGAAGGAACAAAGACGGTACTCACTGATGGGAAAGTGTCACTAGATATAACAAGCGTTACATTGTGTTGCATAAAGGGGCATCTTTAGGGCTGAGAGATAGATGGCTCATCTGATTGGCTCTTCCAGAGGATCCAAGTTCAGCTCCTGCCATCTATGTTGAGTAACTCACAATCACCTGTAACTCCAGCTCCAGGAGAATATGATGTCTTCTTTTGGTTACCACAGGCATCTACACACACACCTTTCCTTGTCTCTGTCTCTCTGTCTGTCTCTGTCTCTCTGTCTCTCTCTCTCACACACAAACACACAAATGGCACACACTCACACAGACATACATAAATAAAAAATATGGATCTACTGTAATACTCCAGAGTAACATCAAAAAAAAAACGATTCACCGCAAGC
The DNA here is from genome assembly GCF_900095145.1 of Mus pahari. Lineage (NCBI taxonomy): Eukaryota > Metazoa > Chordata > Mammalia > Rodentia > Muridae > Mus > Mus pahari. The sequence continues at coordinate 36,203,639 of NC_034598.1, forward strand.
CAGAGCATTCCCAGGCTGGGTTCAAAATGAAATCTGCCCCAACTCCTGTAGTGGTTGACCTAATGCCGCTTGTATTCTAATGCTAATTGGGGGCCCCCAAGACACTTGCCCTGGAGATGAGAGAGTTCACTCAGAAGACACTGAGTGACCCTGCCCCCTACTTACTTCTGATTGGTAAATAAAGATGCCAACAGCCAATAGCCGGGCAGAAGAGACAGAGGTGGGGTCGAGGTTTCTCAGGAGGAACACAAGGGGAGGAAGAGTGATGGAGGAAGAGGGAGAGGCAACCTTGGGTTAGGTGAGTCATAAGAACATGGCCCTGAGGGCTGGCCCACTGATGTTAAGAGCAGCCCAGATGAAACATAATAAGTAATAACTCGGAGTTATCCATAGGAAAGTAGATTCTAATAACATGGAGGGTAGACAACTGCCCAGTTCTTGTGTTGTTTAAGGCCTATTGTAAATATAAAGGTTTTAAGTGTATCTTTCATTCAGGAGCTAATTGGTTAAAGACTGGGTAGGAACCCCAGGGCCAGGATTTAAATAATTTCTACAACAAACTATGGTCCTCTTTCTGGTCTTCCCAGTCGTGAGTCAATATTATCTATTTCCATGTTGTGTGACCAAAGTTGGATTGATGTTTCCTTTGAGAAGCCATGCTCCAAATGGTAGTTGAATATCAATACAGCACACAGCAGCTTGTCTTACCTGTCATGGGTCTGCGGCCCCCGAGTTTACTTAGAAAACATTCTAGGAAACGCTGTAGGAACGGTAGTCACTAAGCAAAGACAAGACGGGAACTAAGAACGCCCTCTTGCGTTTTCAGTATTTGTTTTAAGAAAGAACAACATTTAGTGGGAATTCTGGCCAACTCCAGAGAACAGGTCTGGGTATTTTCCAAGGCTTTGGAGATTGTGGGAGATCAGAGCTTCTCTACTGGGCTTCATTATTACTAACATCAGAATCCAGCACCGTTCAAAAACAAAAACCAGTCCAGACAAACAGTACCTCAACCGCACCCCCACCCCCAAGTCTTCCATGAGGCTTTGTCCTGCTCACTCGGATGTCTCCGCTGCTCATTCAAAGCCAGCATATGTTACTTTTAGTAACAGATTGAAAGCAAGGAAAAGGAAAAAAAAAAAAAAAACCACAAAACCCCTTACAGCTTCCTTTCCCAGGTCATTTCTATCTTTCCACAGGCCTCCATGTTTATTTACCATTAGCCATGTTGTTTTTAATCAGGGTTTCAATACGCATTCCAGTATTGAAATACTCACTCACTCCATAGCCCGTGATAGCCTCTATAGCCCATGACAGCCTCAATCCTGCAGCCATCCTTCTGAACATTGGGATCACACGCATGTGCCACCATGCCATCAAAGGCCCTTTCTCTTGTGCACAGCTGGACCCTGAGGGAGGATTTGAGGTGTGTGAGACCGTGCTGTGCTGGTCTAAGCATCATCACTTTGAGAAAGAAAGGCACAGGATGAAGGAAAGACCTCAGTCCTGGCAGGAACAGCAGATTAAAGGGAAGGCTCCGGAAGTGTGCACACAGACTGTCACAAAGAGCGCACACTTGAAACCAGGGAGCCGGGCTGGAGGGGTGGCAGTTCAGCAGTTAAGAGTGCTTGCTGCTCTTCTTCCAGAGGACCTGAGTTCACACCCCAGCACCCATAGTAGGTGGCTCACAAGCACCTGTAACTCCAACTCCAGGAGATCCAAAGCTGCCTTCTGGACTTGGGAGGCCTTGCACTTATGTGTACACTCACAAATACACCTAAGTAAAAATAAATCTTAAAACTAGAGGGGAAATCCTCCATAGCCTATAGGATCATAAGCATGAACTAATATGTAAGGCATTCTGAGTATAAATTAATGTATACAAATTATAATGTATTAATAATTGCATATATTATATAATCATTAATTACATAGTTATTAATTATGTGTGTTGTACAATTATTATGATTGTTAATTCATTATATTATTAATTATGTGACTGTTGTATATTTATTAATTGATATGTAATTTTAATGAGTTTAATTAATTATTTATTAACTATATAATTAATTGATAATTATGTACATTAATACATTAATGTATATAGTATTATAATATATAGATTAATGAGTATAAGTATAATGGGAGTTCATAAAAGGATAAGCAGGGAGGGGCTCCCCTAAGGAAAACATTTGAAAACTCTATCATGTACTGATATGTCACTAAGAAGTGAAAAGCTTTCTATCGCACCATGACACTTTATCCTCTCACCTAGCCTGTGAGGGATTACCACACTAGACCAAGGTTGCCAGTACCACACGGCTACTAGAGTCCTGGAGAGGCTCCTGGAGAGAGATCTCACAAATCCTGCCCAGTTACATTCTGCTTTGACCTAAGGGCAACTAGGCTATCATTTGACAGGGAAAGAGGAAACGGTTGGTAGGGAAATCACATCACAATGGTAGGTAGGAAGGGACACAGAAAACAACACAGGACACCCCAGAGCCCTTTTGTTCAGAATACCATAGACACAGGAATGTCAATTCCCTGCTCCTTAGACAAAGGTGGGTAGACACTCTGTCCCAAATTCTCCAGTTTTCTCACCTGTAGTTTGTCAATTGTTATATCTATCTCTTTAGAGCTCTGTAAAAACATATGCAGATCTCTAAGCATATGCCCTCCCAACACACACCTTATAAATGGTGTGTGTGTGTGTGTGTGTATGTGTGTGTGTGTCATTTGGAGGGAGTTTCCACATGGCTTTTGCATAGGTGCTTTAGTGTCAGTATTCCCTCCCCTAGCCCTCCCCATCCTGCCTTCCTAACTCCCACCTCTCCACCTCATTATTCCATTTTCTCCGTCACACCACCTCTCTTCTACTCTCTACCCTCCCCTTTGCCCTTTCCTCATTTCTATAGGTATTCTGACTTCATCACGCATTATGTAAAGATTCAACATGCCCACATCCCACCTTCCTTCCAGAGGTCACTGTGGGAAACATGTCTCACTAGAAATACTGTCCTTTGGGGTCAATGCAAGATCGTGCCAAGCTGGTATTCCTAGCTTTCCCTAGGAAAGAACTTATGATTATCATCCAGCTAAATGGACATGGTATTACACTGCACTCCTAACACTTGCCTTTAATGCCTCTCAACTCTCCTGAGAGAAGAAGTTTCTTTTTTTGCAGGGGATGGTGATTGATAGAGACTCATAACTGCCCAGCTGCAGAGAATACAGTTGTAGCGTGCTTAGCTCTACATCTAAATGGGACATCTGTATCACAACCCTCCCTGCATGGCTCAGGGATGATCAGGGAGCAGAAGGCAAAAAGATTATAAGAGCCAGGGGTGGTAGAGAACACGAGACAGTGTTTTCTGGACATAACTGGAATGTTGCACACATGAACTTAAAGCAGATATGGCTGCTTCAAAGCCAGTCAAAACCCAAGCATGGATGGGGAATGACTCATAAAGTCCTGCCCCTAACTGAGGACTTACAGACAACTGATGGTTTCTGTTTGGAGAGGGAGAATCAGGGTTTTGTTTTGTTTTTTTCAGATGTAGCCCCTAATAAGCTGCTTACGTTCCAACAGACAGCCCCTTACCCATGTACATGCCAGCCACACTAAGTGGAATCTGTGGGTTTAAAGGGACACATGAAACTAGGGAAAAAAGTAGGCAGGGATGGGGAGATGGATTGCAGGAGAGAGAGCAGGGTGGGTTTGATCAAAACACATTTTATTCTCATATGAAATTCATATGAGAACAATAAACAAGTGAATTTAAGAAAATACAGATCAAGAGAAACTATTCCAACTAGGTTGCAGAGAACAGAACTACAAAGTGTATCTTCTCGTGGGACAGTTCACATTTAATAGCAACCTAAAGCAGAAGGAAAAGGGGAGAGCCAAGAAGAAAAGTGGGGGAGCTCAAAACTGGGGGAAAAAAAAACTTTGCAAGAGATCAACAGTATAAACTCACCAAGATTCAACAGATTCTAAGAAAAACGCTTCAAATGACAAAGTGTCTCAAAGTGTTAGGTTTCTATTGCTGTTGTAAAGCACCATGACCAAAGCAATGGTGTGTGTGTGTGTGTGTGTGTGTGTGTG
>NC_034598.1:36207802-36208214 GCF_900095145.1 Mus pahari
GAGAGAGAGAGAGAGAGAGAGAGAGAGAGAGAGAGAGAGAGACGCTTATAACTCTCAGGCTATACTCCATCACTGGGGAAGTCAGGGCAGAAGCTGAGGCCATGGGGAAGTTCTGCTTGCTAACTTGCTCTCCATGACTTGCTCGACCTGCTTTCTTTCTTTCTTTCTTTCTTTCTTTCTTTCTTTCTTTCTTTCTTTCTTTCTTTCTTTCTTTCTTTCTTAAGATTTATTTATTATGTATATGAGTACACCATTGCCCTCTTCAGACACCCCAGAAGAGGGCATCAAATCCCATTACAGATGGTTGTGAACCACCATATGGTTGCTGGGAATTGAACTCAGGACCTCTGGAAGAGCAATCAGTGCTCTTAACCGCTGAGCCATCTCTCCAGCCCCAGACTGCTTTTTTATA
>NC_034598.1:36208225-36227336 GCF_900095145.1 Mus pahari
AACCCTGTCTTAAAAACAAAGGAACAACAACAACAAAAACCCAAAAAACAACAACAGAAAACAACAACCAACCAACCAACCAGAAAAACAAAAAACCAAACCACATTTCATCAACATTGTGTGTGTGTGTGTGTGTGTGTGTGTGTGTATACTTTACTCTATCCCAGACTCCACTCTATTAAAGTATGCTACACACAATCAGGATGGGATTTCCCTCCTTTGCTATCTTCTCTGGAAATGTTCTAGTAGACATACCTCAAGGATTGATTTCTTAATCTCCTACGACCCTTTTAATCTAGTCAGGTTGAAAATAAAGAGTAACCATGATAAACCCACCTTCTGTTAACTCAATGCTCAAACACATCTCATTAGACTATAACATTCCACCTCCAGCACCCACAAAGACTCATGTCCATTGCATGGTACTAAATGCATTCAGACCCTTTGCTTTAACCTCCATAGTTTTAAGAGGTCCAATGTGTCAGGAAAGTCCATTTTCACCATGAATTATATAGTGATGCAATCTTTATGAATTATATAGTGAGTTACAGATAAGCTTCAGAAACAAAGAGATCCTATACCAAGTAAAAGAAAAATAACAAATTCAAGTTTAAAAGCTGAAAATCCCTCTCTGGTAGCCAAGGCAAACTCTTAGGTGAAAACTATTGCAGAGAGAAATATTCTCATCCCAAAAAGACAGGACAAGCCTCCACTATAAAGCTACTAATGCCATTCCTGAGACACTTTTTATCATGTCCTAATTCTGTGCAAACAGCCTGGTCTCCTGATGCTATTGCCGAGGGAGTCAGGATTTTAGCAGATGAATTATTTTGAGGACATGAACATTCAGCACATAACCCCTTAACTCCTGTCCTCTCCAACTTCATTCCTATTTTAATGTGAAATGTACTCACTCACACCAATGGTCCCAATGATTTTAATTTGTCATGCTATAAACTGAAAATCAAACTTCTCATCTAAATGGCCTCTAACTCAGATATGAGTGATATTCAAGGTGATTCTTCCTCAGAAAAATTGCTTCCAATCTGAAACCTTCTGAAATCTACTATTTATGCTTCCAGTGTATAATGGTGAGTCAGACACAGGATGGATATTCTAAGATAGGCACGGATAAAAAGAGTGTCAAATCCCAAGTCCTTGTTCCAACTCCTTGTCTTTCTATACACTGCTGTGTGGGTGCTATCTTTTTAACACACTGGGACAGAATTCCAACCTGCCAGCTTTGTCTGGAGTAGTCAACTCAACAGTTCTCATTATTGGATTCATAGTTTATGGTTTCCAAAGTAGACTTGAATATTGGTAACTTTATTGGATTTGTTGGAAATCATCTTAGTGTGTTTTGGTGGCAGTGTTTGTCTGGGTCCCACGGTTTTTTCTTGGTATCTCCTTAATGTACAGGCAGAGACAGCATAAGTCACATTTTTTTTTTCTGAGACAGTAACACAATACTGTGATATATTTAAGTCACATGCAGAGCTCCATTGGGTCATACAAAAAAGAAAGATGTTGGTTGCATGTATTAAGCTTCTATAAGTAATAGTAGAACCATAGATGTATTTCATTTTCAGATACTTGCTGGCTGCACCTATAAAGACTGAGGCAGCCTTGATAATTTTAAAAATTATTTTCTTGCCCTTAGACAGGGATTCCCAACTTTCCTAATACAGTTCTTCATGTTCTGGTGAACCCACAACCATTAAATTATTTTCATGGCCACTTCATAGTGATAATTTTGTTTGTTACTATTACAAATCATGCTGTTAATATTTGATAAGCAAGATTTTGATAATGTGACCATGTGAAAGGACCAGTCAACCACTAAAGGGGTCATGACCCACATATTGAGAACCACTGCCTTAGCCTGTCAATAGATCCTAATTTTAGTTTAGACGTCTCACTAATCTATTTATTGGATTGATATATGGTTACTAGCTTTCTTTGTCTTGGTCAATTCCTATTAATCCATATTCGTATCTGAATTCATTTAACTAATTAAGTCTATCTCAAATATCACTTTTCATTTTTCCAATAAAGATAAGTTCAGATTTTTCTAAAACGTAATATTCTGCTTTTTTTCATTAAAATTTACCCTGAAATTACTGCTTTCTTCTCCTATTTCTCTAAAGAAGTCAGGAAGATTCTCTAAAGAATTCAGGAGAAATCTCGGATGCTTATTCTTTAAACTTGCTTAGAGATTGTTCTATCTATCTATCTAGAGTTTATTGTTCACAGATTCCACCTTCCATGTATGTGCATGAACACAATTTAGACAATTTTTTTGCCACTTGATAATAACTGACTTTCCTGTGTCTTGATGAATATTGTTTTTCTTTCCTTCATGATTCCATCAGATTGACCTTCCACTCAGTATTCCTACCAGATTTCTATTTGTGTCTCAGTATTTGCTAAAATACTGACACTCTCCAGTAATAGATTTTATATGATGTTGCAATTGTTCTTCCCGGTTCTAATGATCAAACTCAAGATCTCGAAGTGCCTGCCCAGTGAGCTGTATACTCTCTGTAGCTCTCTCTATGGTTCTCTTTCCTCAGGGTTCACTGGAATTTCTTTTAGCAGTCCTTTTGAAACAATGCAAATTGGTTTTTCCAGTTTCCTCAAAATATTTGCACTTCTACTCATTACTCAATTCCAAACCCATTTCTGCACTTAAATTTGTTTGCTATAGTGACAGTGCCATTTCTCAGTATCCACAATCTGTCTCAGTGGATTCAGGATGGCAACAAGAAATGCTACAAGCAAGTACATTGATGAACTGCAATAATATGTTTCTTTGGGTTCTGCAGGTTGTAAGTCCAAGATGAAGGTGCTAGCATATTCAGTTCAGAATAGTCATTCTTAGATGGCCATATTTTTCTGTTTTCACAGGTTTAACTTCTTAAATTGACATATGTTATTCATAGGAGCTTTGCCTTTGTGACCTAATTACCTCTCAAAATATTCACCTGCTAATACCCTTACACTGGAGATTAGATTTCGAATATATGGATCACAGTGGACATAAACACTTGGGCCATGACAAAGGTACTAAATGTAAGTGCTATCTTGAAGGTTACATGCTATTTTTTTAAGAACATGTAGAAGGCTTGATATCATGAACTCTTTATAGAGAGCACAAAAGCCTAAATACTGTGAAAGGATTACAGAGGAAGATGGAGAAATTCCAGGGAGGGAAATAGTCACTAATTTGATTATGTTACAGATTACAGGAGTCTATATATGTTGTTACTATTCAAATTGTATATTCTTGTACCTTCCCTTGGGTACTTTTCCTTCTGTTGGTTTGTCTTGTCCAAACTTAATGTGATAGTTTTTGTTTTAGATTATTATATTTCATTTTGTTATATATTTTAGATAGATAGATAGATAGATAGATAGATAGATAGATAGATAGATAGATAGATAGATAGATGGAAATCTAACTACTGAGAAAAGGTTAAAAACTGAAGTTTCATTTAGACCTACTGGAAGAGGACAATCTGTTTTCTCAGTGGAGTCACATGGGATATATTAACTCTACAAGGTAGGCTTCATGTTCAGAAGTAGTTGACTAACATAAAATGGAGCCTATGTTTTGTGTGTGTGTGTGTGTGTGTGTGTGTGTGTGTGCTTTTATTTATTACAGCTTGGAATTTTGTTTTTATTTTGGGTGCTTTTGATGTGTTTTCTTGTGTATGTGTGTGTGTGTGTGTGTGTGTGTGTGCATGTATGTGTGTGTGTGTGTGTGTGTGTGTATGTGTTGATTTTTTTCTTTGTTTTGGGAGAAAGAACTTAAAGTTGTGTGGGTAGGAACAGGGTCTGGAAGGAGTAGGTGGAGGAAAAGAATATGATCAAAATATATTTAGATTTAAAAATTATTTCAAATAATAAAATATATAATAAAAGTAAATTTAAATATATGTAGTTCAATGTATTTTAATTATAAGACAATTAATAAAAGTGCTGTTATAACTTTAATATATTTATTTGAATATATATTTATTTTTATTTAATATTTTATCTATTAAATAAAAGAAAAATAAATAAAACATATCCCTAAATTCATGGAAGTTAAAGCATAATGTGAAAGTATCGTATGGTATGAATGATTTCCATAATACAGATGAGAGAAGATAGTAATTATTTTAATGGTAATAATAGATGAGAAAAACCATATAGTCTTTAGGCAATTAAAAAAAGCCTCCAAACAACAACAATAACAAAGCATGCAAAGTCATTGAGGTAAAAAATGATAATGCCCTTTCCAAAATTGCCAGGCTAGTAAAGAATAGGTTTGATGGGAAGAAATGATTCCAACTATGCAACTATAGAGATTTGAAAGTCACATAGAAGAGAAGAATTTGGTCCCTTAACGATATCAACACTCCGTTTTTTGTTGTTGTTGTTGTTGTTGTTTTTTGTTTTTTTGTTTTTTTTTTGTATTGGATATTTTATTTCTTTACATTTCAAATGTTAACTCCTTTCCAGGTATCCCCTCTGGAACTCCCTGTCCCATCCCCCCTCCCCCTGCCTCTCTACCACCAACCCAGCCACCCCTGCCTTCCCATCCAGTCATTCCCCTACACTGGGGCATCAAACTCTCTCAGGCCCAATGACTGCTCCTCCCACTGATGCCCAACAAAGCCATCTTCTGCCACATATGTGGCTGGAGTCATGGGCCCCTCCATGTATACTCTTTGGTTGGTGAAGCTCTGTCATTGATATCCAGTCCCCAGGAGTTCAGGATATCAACACTCAAGCCTGTTCAGTATGATGTTTAAAATCTTAGCTAGACATCAGAGAGGAGTGTTTCTACCATGTCTAACTGTTCCCTGATGGCCTGTCAAGTCTCTCTGGAGGACACCACTCTTCATATTTATATTGTCAGATATTAATCTTGCCTGTATGATTCTGTATAAATGTCATTCTCCTGTATCAGCTATATTGAGCCTGTCCTTGGCAAAACAATCTTTTTGAGATTCACTCACACTGCCATAGATATAAGCTATTTTTCTTTTTTAATGTTAAATAAATAATAAATTATAAATATATGTCTTTAAAAAAATAAAATCTTAGCTAGAATAATAAAGCAAGTAAAAGAGGAGATACAATAAGAGGGAAGAAATCAAATAATCTCTATTTGCAGGTAATATAAACTGATGCCAGAAGAAGAAGGAGAAGAAGAAGAGGAGGAGGAGGAAGAAGAAGAAGAAGAAGAAGAAGAAGAAGAAGAAGAAGAAGAAGAAGAAGAAGAAGAAGAAGAAGAAGAAGAAGAAGAAGAAGAAAAAGAAAGACTCTAAAAACCTAACAAAAAACCCTTAACCTAGGGAGAGAGATGCTTCAGTGGTTATGAGAATTTACTGCTCTTTCAGAGGACTAGAGTTTGTTGCCAGCACCCACAGGATGCCTCATATTCCATGTATCTACAGTTCAAAGAGATACTAGGCCCTCTTCTAGTTTTCTTGGGCACTGAATGCATGTAGTACACACACACACACACACACACACACACACACACACACACACACATGCACACAGACAAAAATAGTCATATATGTAAAAACAAACAAAACCAGTAATTGACTTTAAAAAGGAAACTTTAATACAAAGTGTTTGTGTCTTAGTCAGGGTTTCTATTCCTGCATAAGCATCATGACCAGGAAGCAAGTTGGGGAGGAAAGGGTTTATTTGGCTTACATTTCCATATTACTGTTGATCACCAAAAGGATGCAGGACTGGAACTCAAGCAGGTCAGAAAGCAGGAGCTGATACAGAAGCCATGGAGGGATGTTCTTTACTGGCTTGCCTCCACTGGCTTGCTCAGTCTACTTTCTTATAGAACCCAAGACTACTGGCCCAGAGATGGCACCACCCACAAGGAGACCTCCCCCCTTGATCACTAATTGAGAAAATGCCTTACAGCTGGATCTCATGGAGGCATTTCCCCAACTGAAGCTCCTTTCTCTGAGATGACTCCAGCTGTGTCAAGTTGACACAAAACTAGCCAGTACAGTGTTCATCTTCTGAAACACATAAAAGTAACATATAATCCAAGCAGGTTTCATTCATATATATATATATATATATATATATATATATATATATTCACTTATATTCATGTAACAACACTTAATGGGATAAAAGACTATAAATTTGAAAAAGATAAAAGATGTATGTGTACATATGGGAGTATTTTGAGGAAGGAACGGGAATTAAGAAACGATGTACTAACATTTTATATCAAAACAAATACAAATAATTAAAAGAGAAAATGCTACAGTTGATAAACACTTTCTACAAAGTGTCAGGATAAAAATCAGCACACACACACACACACACACACACACACATGCACACATAAATAAATAAATAAAATCCATAATAGTCTTCTGAGATAACAATAAAACATGTTGAAAAAAATAATCCTATTCACAATTGTCTTTTAAAAGTGGCCATAGGAACATCTCTGGGTTAGAAACTTTGAGATGGGTGTGTGACCCCATCCCTCTCCCTGGGGCCTGTCCAAAGGAAGAAAAAGGACAACAAACCAACAAACAAAATGGAACAGAGACTGAAGGAAGGGCCAACCTGGGACTGCCCCAACTGGGGATCCATCATATCTGCAGACACCAAACCCAACACCGTTGCTGTGGTCAGGAGGTGCTTTCAAACAGGAACCTGTGTGGTGTTTCTTTGGGAAGTCTGGTCAGTAACTGACCAATGCAGATGTGAATGCTTGGAGCCAGACATCAGACTGAGCTTAGGAAACCTGGTAGGGGAGCTGTCAGAAGGACTGGAGGAGCATAGGGGGATTGCAACCCCATTGGAAGAACTATATAGGTTGGCCTGACTACCCTGTCCTCCCAGAGTCTAGACCATCAACCAAGGAGTACACATAGAGGGATTCATGGCTCCAGATACATAGGTAGCAGAGGATGGGCTTACCTGATAGCAATGGGAGGAAAGGCCCTTGGTCCCAGGGAGGTTTGATAGCCCAGCATAGGGGGATGCTGGAGAGGTTGGGAGGGAGAGTGTAGGAGGGTGGAAAAGCACCTTCATACAGGCAAAGGAGAGGGGGGAGGGCAGATGTGGAATGGGGGATTGGTGCAGGGGTAACTGGGAAGTGGGATATTATGAGATGGGGGTTGGTGGAGGGGTAACTGGTAAATGGGATATCATGGAACGGGGTGGGGGGGTTAGTGGAGGAGTGACCAGAGAGTGGGATATCATTTGAGATGTAAATGAATAGAATAATTAATAATAAAAGAGAGAAAGAGAGAATTGAGCAAAAGAAAAGGCAAAAATAAGTGGCAATAAATCTAACAAGTGAAAATATTTTACAAGAAAAATATTAAGATACTGATAAAATAAATTGAAGAACATACTAGAAAATGGGAAGATCTCCCATGCTCTTGGACTTCTATCATCAATGTTGTTAAAGTGACCATGCTACTAAAATCAATTTACACAGTGAATTCAATCCTTACCAAAATATCAATGCAATTTTTAAAAGTCATATGAACACATAAAAGATCCAGATTGGACAAAATAATCCTGTTATAAGCATCAGCACCCCTAATTTCAAATCATATTATAGAGCTCTGATAAAGAAAAAAAAAACAAGTCAAAACAACAACAACAAACCATCATGATACTGGCATAAAGACAAACTCACTGATCAGTAGAAAAGAATTGAAGACCCAGATACAAGCCCATTCCAATAGATCTATGTAAGTTTTGACAAAGAGGTCAACAATACCCATTGGAAAAAGAATCTTTAACATTGCATTGTCAAAACTTGATGGCTATATGTAGAATAAATATATTTGATTCTAACTTTTAACCTTATACGAAACTCAATTCTGCATAGATGAAGTACCTCAGGGTAAGATGAGACATCTTGAAACAGTTAGAGAAGAATGCAAAGGAAGCATTTCACAGGCCATAAGACCAACCATTAAAAGTGGAACTTCATGACAGAATGGTTCCATATGAACCCAGAGCTGATCCTGTGCCACAGAACTCCATACCCAAATACTGCCAGGAGAGAGCTAGTCTCCCAAGGGTGCAGACACACCTGTGAGCACAGATAATACCAACACTTCTGCTCAGAGGGACCCACCCAGAGTCCTCAGGACACAGGAACAAAGAAGCAGTCTGGCACAGGCTCCTTCTGGTTTCCATCTGTGTCCAGAGCTGACCATGTGCAATAGCTGTCCATACCCAAATTCCTCCCGTAGAGAACTGGTCTCCCAGCAGTTCTGACACATAGGCTTACAGGAAGGACAAGGCACATTCAGAGACACCAAGACCAGCTAACACCAGAGATAATCAGACGCAAGGACAAGAACATAAGCAACAGAAATTAAGGCTACTTGGCATCATCAGAACCCAGTTCTCCCACCACAGTGAGCCCTGGATACTGCAGCATACAGGAAAAACAAGACTCTTATTTAAAAATCACATCTCATGATGATGATAGAGGACTTTTAAAAGGACATAAATAATTCCCTTAAAGAAATACACGAGGATACAAGTAAACTGGTAGAAGCCCTTAAAAAGGAAACACAAAAATCTCTTAAAGAAATACAGGAAAACACATTCAAACAGGTGAAGGAATTGAACAAATCCATCCAGGATCTAAAAATGGAAATAGAAAAAATAAAGAAATCACAAAGGTAGACAACCCTGGAGATAGAAAACCTAGGAAAGAGATCAGGAGTCATAGACCCAAGCATCACCAACAGAATACAAGAGATGAAAGAGAGAATTTCAGGTACAGAAGATTCCATAGAAAACATTGACACAACAGAAAATGCAGAAATCAAAAAGCTTCTAACCCAAAACATCCAGGAAATCCAGGACACAATGAGAAGACCAAACATGAGGATAATAGGTATAGAGGAGAGTGAAGATTCCCAACTTAAAGGGCCAGGATCTATCTTCAACAAAATTATAGAAGAAAACTTCCCTAACCTAAAGAAAGAGATGCCCATAAACATACAAGAGCCCTCCAGAACTCCAAAAAGATTGGAGCATAAAAGAAATTCCTCCCATCAGATAATAATAAAAACACCAAATGCACAAAACAAAGAACATCAAAAGCAGTAAGGGAAAAAGGTCAAGGCAGACCTATCAGAATTACACCAGACTTTTCACAAGAAACTATGCAAGCTAGAAAATCCTGTGAATATGTTATATAGAACCTACATGAACACAAATGCCAGCTCAGGCTACTATACCCAGCAAAACTCTCAATTAACATAAATGGAGAAACCAAGATATTCCATGACCAAAACAAATTTACCCAATCTTTCCACAAATCTAGCCCTACAAAGGATAATCGATGGAAAACACCAACACAAGGAAGAAAACTGCACCCTATCAAAAGCAAGAAAGTAATCTGTTTGCACAAACCCAAAAGAAGTTAGCCACTCAAACATAAAAATAGCAGGAAGTAACAATTGCTATTCCTCAGTATTTCTTAACATCAATGAACTCAATTCCCCAATAAAAAGACATAGAGTAACAATCTGGATACAGAAAACAGACCCAATATTTTGCTGCATACAGGAAACACACCTCAGTGTTAAAGAAAGTCACTCTCTCAGAGTAAAGGGCTGGAAAACAATCTTCCAAGCAAATGGGCCCAAGAAACAAGCTGAAGTAGCCATTCTAATATCAAATATAAGCAACTTTCAACCAAAAGTTATCAAAAAGGATAAGGAAGGACACTTCATACTCATCAAAGGAAAAATCTACAGAGAAGAACTCTCAATTCTGAACATCTATGTTCCAAATGCAATAAAAATCAACTCTTCTAAAGCTCAAAGCACACATTGCACCTCACACAATAATAGTGGGAGACTTTACCAACCTACTCTCACCAATGGACAGATCATGGAAACACAAACTAAACAGAAACACAGTGAAACTAACAGAAGTTATGGGCCAAATGGATCTAACAGGTATCTACAGAACATTTCATCCTGAAGCAAAAGATTCTCAAAATGTTCTTCTCAGCACCTCATGATACCTTCTCCAAAACTGATCATATAATCAGTCACAAAACAGGCTTCAACAGATAGAAGAAGACTGAAATAATGCCATGCATTCTATCAAATAACCATAGACTAAGGTTGGCCTTCAATAGCAATAAAAACAAAGGAAAGCCCACATACACATGGAAGATGAACAGTTCCTTACTGGATGATGGACTGGTCAAGGAAGAAATAAAGAAATTACAGACTTTTTAGAATTTAATGAAAATGAAGACACAACATACCCAAAACTTATCGGATATAATGAAAGCAGTGCTATGAGGAAAACAGCTCTGAGTGCCTCCAAAAAGAAACTGGAGAGAACATACACTGCCAGCTTAACAGCACATCTGAAAGCTCTAGAACAAAAAAGAAGCAAGTACGCCCAAGAGTAGTAGAAGTCAAGAAATAATGAAAGTCAGGGCGTAAATCAACCAAGTAGAAATAAAAAGAACTATGCAAAGAATCAAGAAAACCAGGAGCTGGTTCTTTGAGAAAATCAGNAAGATAGATAAACCCTTAGCCAGACTAACCAGAGGGCACAGAGACAGTATCCAAATTAACAAAAATCAGAAATGAAAAGGGAGACATAGCAACAGAAAGTGAAGAAATTAATGAAATCATCAGACCCTACTACAAAAGCCTATAAGGATAAAAGGGACAATTTTCTAGACAGATGTCAGGTAACAAAGTTAAAAGAGGATCAGATAAACCGTCTAAACTGTCCTATATCCCCTAACGAAGTAAAAGCAATCATCAATAGTCTCCCAACTCCTAAAGCTCAGGACTAGAGGGATTTAGTACAGAATTCTATTAGACCTTCAAAGAAGACCTAATACCAATACTCTTCAAACTATTCCACAAAATAGGAACAGAGAGAACACTACCTAATTCATTATATGAAGTCACAGTTACATTGAGTATTCTCCCTTGGAGATGGAATGGTTTCTGTCTAATCAGGAACTTTATACAATTTCATTTCATAGAGGACTTCATAAAAGATTTTTTTCTACTTCTATCATGTTTAATGTTCCAAATACCTTTTAAAAACTGGATGAGTACATATTACTTTTAGCTTCAGAAGATATCATGTGTATTTAAGAGGTACTTAACTATTATAGAGTATTTTGATGACTTAAAAAGTGTCAGTACTGAGTTGTATATTTTAACATAAATTTTATTAGTTTAATAAAAAATAAAAAGTGGAACTGCATGAAACTAAAATCCTACTGTGATGGTTTGTATATTCTTGAACCAGGGAGTGGCATCATCTGGAGGTGTGGCCTTGTTGGAATAGGTGTGTCACTGTGGGTGTGGGCTTAAGACCCTCACCCTAGTTGCCTGGAAGTCAGTCTTCCACTAAAAGCCTTTGGATGAAGACATAGAGCTCTCAGCTCTGCCTGTGCCATGCCTGCCTGGATACTGCCATGCTCCCACCTTGATGATAATGGACTGAACCTCTGAACCTGTAAGCCATCCCCAATTAAATGTTGTTTTTATAAGACTTGCCTTGGTCATGGTGTCTGTTCACAGCAGTAAAACCCTAACTAAGACACCCACCCTATCAAATATCATCATTTGTGTAATTAGATAACTTACAGAATAGAATTAGCATTTCAGCTCCTGTGTTATATGACAGAGAGTTAATGTATAGAAACATAGAAAGAATGGAGTGTAGGGGAGGCGGGGGGGGGGGAAGCTTTAGACACCAAGAAAATAAAACAACAAAAATTAGGGCATGGAACTAAATACAGAGTTCTTGAAGAAGAAATAAATTGCTGGAGAAAAATTTATTTCTTTATTTATTTGGCTTTTCAAGACAAGGTTTCTCTGTGTAGCCCTGGCTGTCCTGGAACTTTACTCTGTAGACCAGGCTGGCCTTGAACTCAGAAATCTGCCTGCCTCTGCTTCTTGAGTGCTGGGATTAAAGGTATGCGCCACCATGCCCAGCATATGAAAAATTTTTTAATATTTCACATACTTAGCCATTAGGGAAATCAAAAATAAAGTTGTTTTCTGATTTTTGCCTCATCCCATTCAGAATGGCCAAGTTTAAAAAATGACAACAATGTAAAGTGATGAAGCCATTCTGAAAATCAGTGTGGCAATTCTAACAAAATCTAGAATTAGATATATGGTATGATTCTAGTGTTGATGAGCATATATCCAAATTGCTGTTTATCCCACTAGAGAGATGTTTGTTAATCCATGTCCATAGCTGCTATATTCTCAATATCCAGAAGATGGGGAAAGCATAGGTGTTCATTAAGGAGTGAAAGAATGATTAAAAATATGGTGTATTTATACAATTGAATATTGTTCAGCTATTATAAATTTAAATTTTGAAATCTACAGGTAGATAGATGGCAATGGAAAGAGCCATTCTGGGTTTGGTAATCAAGACCCAGAAAAACAATTGTTGAAAGTTCTCTGCCATGTATGGATGCTGGCTTTGAAATTTAGATGTGTGTTTTTATATTGTAGTGACCATAGAAGTCAGGAAAGTAGTAAAGGGCCCAGAGAGGGGGGCTTATTAAGAAAGTGGAGGTAAGGGGCTGGTGAGATGGCTCAGCGGGTAAGAGCACCCGACTGCTCTTCCAAAGGTGCAGAGTTCAAATCCCAGCAACCATATGGTGGCTCACAACCATCCTTAACAAGATCTGACTCCCTCTTCTGGAGTGTCTGAAGACAGCTACAGTGTACTTACATATAATAAATAAATCTTTAATAAAATTTAAAAAAAAAAAGAAAGTGGAGGTAAAATACAGATTATGTGTAAAGGAAATAAAAATAATAGAACAAGAAGTTTAAGTGGAATAAGTGATGGGACTGTACAGTAGAGAAGTATGAAGAGAGGAAGGATAGCTAACAATTAAAAAATCAATTAGTCTATATAAATATAGAGATAGATAGATAGATAGAAAAAAACTTTTAATGAGTATCATATTTAGGTTTTTACTGTTGTGAACAGACACCATAACCAAGGCAAGTCTTACAAAGGACAATTAATTGTGGCTGGCATGCAGGTTCAGAGGTTCAGTTCAGTATCATCAAGGTAAGAAGATAGCAGCATCCAGGCAGGCATGGTGCAGGAGGAAGTAAGAGTTCCACATCTTCATCTGAAGGTGGCTAGCAGAATACCGGCTTCCAGGCAGCTAGGATGAGGGTCTTATAGCCCACACCCACAATGACACACCTACTCCTACAGGGCCACACCTTCTAATAGTGCCACTCCCTGGGCTGAGCAGATATAAACCATCACATAGCACTCCCTGGCCCCCATAGGTTTTTTTCACATACCTAAGCAAAGTATAATGCAAAATACCCCATAGTCTATAGCAGTCTCAACAATGTTAAAAGTCAAACGACTGTTTAAAGTTCAAAGTCTCTTCAGAGATTCATCCAATAACTTAACTGTAATTCCCAAAGCAAGACAGAAAACCATCTGGGCATTGTGGCGCAAGCCTTTAATCCCAGCCCTCTGGAGGCAGAGGCAGGCAGATTTCTGAGTTTGACGCCAGCCTGGTCTACAAAGTGAGTTCCAGGACAGCCAGGATGGTATACAGGGAAACCCTGTCTCTCGAAAACCCAAAAAAAAAAAAAAAAAAAAGAAAAGAAAAAAGAAAAAAAGAAAGAAAAGGAAGAAAGAAAGAAAGAAAGAAAGAAAGAAAGAAAGAAAAGAAAAGAAAAGAAAAGAAAAGAAAAGAAAAGAAAAGAAAAGAAAAGAAAAGGAAAGGAAAGGAAAAGAAAACCATCTGGGCAAACTCCAAACTCTGCATCTCTATGGCTGATGTCAAAGCAGTCTTCAGATCTCGAACTCCTTTTGCAACTTTGTTGACTACAAAAATTTCTTTCTCCTGGGTTTGTTCCACTCCCTCATAGCAGCTTTCCTTAGCAGATAGCCCACAACTCTGGCATCTCAAACATATTGGCGTTCTCCAAGACACATTAAATATTATAGCTTCTTGTTTCAATGTCTGAGATTCACACATGACCTAGTCTGGGCTCCTTTAAAGGGCTTATGTCAATTCTCTAGCTCTGTCCTCTGAAGCACTCTAAGCTCAGGTTGATTCACTCCACTGCCAGCGCTGTTCTTGGTAAACAATCCATGGTACTGTTATCTCCAATACATGGGGTCTTCTGTTGCAACTAGGCTTCACCAATAGCCTCACATTGGTTCTCTTCATGGCACCAAGCCTCAGATTCTTTGCATGATCCCTTCAGTCCTGGGTCCTTAACTACAATGAATCTGCACTTTCAACAATGTTCTTCAATGGCCTCTCACCATACCAAACATCAGCTGCTCGTCATGATATGCTTCAAAACCAGTACCACCTGGGTAACTCTTACACATTATCAAGTACAGCTGCAGCCTGAGGTACAACCTTGGCTATTTCTGGAACACAGCTTCTTTGTGCTCTCAGAAAACACTTCCCAGAAGATTCCACCTCAGTGATGCTGGTCTCCTTTTACTCACCACTAATCTCTTAGATCCAGCTAACTAGCATCAATTGTCCCAGTAGTCCCTTCTAATTTTGTTTTTGTTTTTTGTTTTTTGTTTTTTTGGGTTTTTTTTTTTGTTTGTTTGTTTTTTGAGACAAGGTTTCTCTATGTAGTCTGTGTAACCCTGGCTGTCCTGGAACTCACTCTGTAGACCAGCCTGGCCTTGAACTCAGAAATCTGCCTGCCTCTGCCTCCCAAGTGCTGGGATTAAAGGTGTGTGCTAGCACTGCCCCACTCTTTCTATTCTTGACTCTAAAGCCAGAGCCACATGGCTGGTGTTTGTGGTTTCTGCAGTAACATTCAGACCCAAAATCCATGAACCCTAAATGTCTTCAAAAGCATTGCCACATGCGTGACTCTTGTACATTGCTAAGCTCAGCTGGAGCACTGGGTACAGCCATAGTTATCTCTGGAACACACCTTCTTTATGTTCTCAGAAAACACTTCTCAGAAGATTTCATCTCAATGGAACGGTCTCTTTTTATCACCATTAATTTCTTAGCTCCACTAGCCAGCATCAATTGTCCTTAAAACCCCTTCTGTTCTTGACTCTAAAGCCAGAGACACAGGGCCAAAGCTCTCAAATTCTGCTGCTTGCTCTGGGTGGAACGTGTCTCCTTTATTCTATTAAATTCTTCACTGCCTGGGATTTGCTGTCCTGGCACTTGTTGTGTAAACTCACTTTGAAATCGGAGATTTGCATGCCCCTGTCACCTGAGTTCTGGGATTAAGGGCACATATCACTAGCCTTGAAACTAAGCATTTTTTTTTTTTAACTTGGAACTGGTTCAGTACCGGGCTGACCTTGAACTCAGAGATCTGTCTGCCTCTGTCTCCTGAGTGCTGGGATTAAAGGCATATACTACAATGTCTGGACCTAATATCCAAAATATATAAAGAACTCAAGAAACAGCAGCGCCAGGGAAATGTTACTGATCCCCAAAACACCAGACAGGAGCCGATCTGATGCAACTCACAGTGGGATCTTTATTCTACTCCAGTTAGCTTGGACCCTTGCCCCCTAATGCCCTACCATCACACAGGATGGTTTTGGTGGTGGAGGACCCCGGATGTCTACAGGGGCAAGGCTTTATAGTAACCAGCAAGCAGGGAGTACATGTGTAAGCATCTAATTGGAAAGCTACTGTTGTCTTTCACATAATTGGCTGCTACTGGGAGTCATATCATAAATTTAATTTCTGCTCCACTCTGCATTGGTGGTCTTTAGGCAAGGGGTAGGCTTATAACCTAGAGAGCAGGTTTGTTGGTAAATAACCTGGAGACGTTGGTCTTGTTGAGGGTATAACCAGGAGATTCTGGTCTTGATGGGGATTAGCTCCAGTTTTGTTAGAGGGCAGTTTGGAGACTAGAGCTAGGCACCAGCCTGTTAGTTTAAAGTTAGGTCAGATTCTCTAAAATGGAATCTGAACTTAAAAGATTTGGCATCTCAATGCTAACCTCCAAAAACAAACAAACAAACAAACAAACAACATAGTCAAAAAATTGGGTATAAAAGTAAACAGAGAATTCACAACAGAGGAGTATTTAATGGCTGAGAAACACTTAAAGAAATATTCAAAGCCCTTAGTCATGAGGGAAATGCAAGTCAAAACAGCAATGAGATTCCACCTCACACCAATCAGAATGGCTAAGATCAAAACCTCAGGTGACAGCAGACACTGGCAAGGATGTGGAGAAAGGGGAACACTACTCTATTTCTGCTGGAACTGCAAACTTATAAAATCACTCTAGATGTCAATCTGGAGGTTCCTCAGAAAATTGGAAATAGATCCACCTGAAGACTCAGCTATACCACTGGGGCATATACCCAAATGATGCCCTACCATGCAATAGGCCACATGTTCCACTATGTTCAGAGTGGCCTTATTTGTGATAGCCAGAAGCTGGAAACAACCTATATGTCCCACAGCAGAAGAATAGATACAGAAAATGTGGTTTATCTACATAATGGAATACTATCCAGCTATTAAGAATAAGGACATCACTCAGGATGATATCCTCCAGATCCATCCATTTGCCTAAGAATTTCATAAATTTATTGTTTTTAATAATCCTGAGTTAGGTAACCCAGTTACAAAAGAACTCACTTGATATGTACTCACTGATAAGTGGATATTAGCCTAGAAACTTAGAATGCCCACGATACAATTTGTAAAACACATGAATCTCAAGAAGGAAGACCAAAGTATGGATACTTTGTTCTTCCTTAGAATGGGGAACAAAATACCCATGAAAGGAGTTACAGAGACAAAGTTTGGAGCTGAGACAGAGAAAGGACCATCCAGAGACTGCCCCACCCTGGATCCATCCTATAAACAGTCACCAAACCCAGACACTATTGCATATGCCAGCAAGATTTTGCTGAATGGACCCTGATATATCTGTATCTTGTGAGGCTATGCCAGTGCCTGGCAAATACAGAAGTGGATGTTCACAGTCATCTATCGGATGGAACACAAGGCCCCCAAAGGAGGAGCTACAGAAAGTACCCAAGGAGCTGAAGGGTTCCACAACCCTATAGGAGTAACAAAAAGAACTAACCAGTACCCCCAGAGTGCGTGTCTCTAACTGCATATGTAGCAGAAGATGGCCTAGCCGGCTATCATGGGGAGGAAAGGCCCTTGGTCTTGTGAAGATTATATGACCCAGTACAGGTGAATGCCAGTGCCAGGAAGCAGGAGTGGGTGGGTTGGGGAGGAGGGGAGAGGGAGGGTATAGGGGAATTTCAGGATAGCATTTGAAATGTAAATGAAGAAAACATCTAATAAAAAACAAGAATGAGGATATCATCAGTTTTTCAGGCAAATAGATGGAACTAGAAAATATCATCCTGAGTAAGGTAATTCAGACCCCAAAAGACATACACGGTATGCACTCACTAATAAGTGGACATTAACCAAAAAAGTATGGAATACCCAGGATACAATCCGCAGAACTCAAGAAGGTTAACAAATCAAAGGGAGGATGCCTCAATTCCACTTGGGAGGGAGAAAAAAAATCAAGCACAGAGAGCAGAGGGAGGGTGAGAACTGGGTGAGAGACGGGACAGGGATAGGGAAAGGGGAACATGATCAGGTGTTGGGAGAAAGGGGGGACAGGACTGAAGCTGTGAGGGTCAGCAGAAAGTGTGGAGAAAGACAATCTCGGGATGGAGTTAGTGTGGCGGGGGCTCTAGAATATTCCAGGGACCTGGAAGGTGAGAGACTCCCAGGTCTCAAACGGAGGGACCTTAGCTGAAATGCCCTACAGTTGGGAAAGGGAACTCACCTCCAGTAGAAATTTGAGTTCACCTCCAATAGAAAGATAGGGCAGCAAGTGGAGTGATGGAGCTGCCATCCCATAGTCAAAAACTCTGACCCAGAATTGTTCCTATCTGAAAGAACTGCAGGGACAAAAAATGGAGAAGAGCCTGAGGAAATGGAGGTCCAGTAACAGGCTCAAATTGTGATCCAGCTCAGAGGGAGGCCCCAAGGCCTGACACAAATACTGATGCTATGATGTGCTGCTCTCTGAAAGGCCCAAGAAGCAACTGAAAGGTCCAATGCAGATATTTACACCAAACCAATCAACAGAAGTTGCTGGTCCCTGTGATTGAATTAGGGAAAAACTGGAAGAAGTTGGGGAGAAGGGCAACCCTATAGGAAGACTAGTAATCTCCACTAACCTTGATCCCTGGGATATCTCAGACACTGAGCCACCAAGCTGGCAGCATACACTAGCTGCAATGAGACCCCCAACATAGATTCAGCAGAGGACTACCAGGTCTGGACTCAGTCAGAGAAGATGCACCTAACCCTTGAGAGACTTGGAGCTCCAGAGAATGGAGAGATCTGGTGTGGTGTCGACCACATGGAACCATTGATAGATTAGTGTTAGCACAAACTATAAGCCATTATATTAAATCATTGCCTTGCATAAATTCTGCTCCTGTAGAGAACCCTGACAATACAGGAGGTAAGAAAAAGAAAGAGATAATTAGCAAGTATACTTGGGCACATTAAAGTATGAAGCAATCTGATACTTATAATCAGAAATGAAAATATGATGCACTGGATTATACTGTATTTTTAATGTTTCTTGGGAGTTAAAACCACATTTTTCTTTTTTATTTTCTTTCTTCACTTTTTTCCTTCCTTCCTTCCTTCCTTCCTTCCTTCCTTCCTTTCTTTCTTTCTTTCTTTCTTTGTTTCTTTCTTTCTTTCTTTCTTTCTTTCTTTCTTTCTTTCTTTCTTTCTATTAGATATTTTCTACATTTACATTTCTAATGCAATCTCAAAAGTCCCTTATATCCTCCCCCCTCCCTGCTCCCCTACCCACCCACTCCCACTTCTTGGCCCAAGCATTGCCCTGTACTGGGACATATAATGTTTGCAAGACCAAGGGGCCTCTCTTCCCAATGATGGCTGACTAGGAGATCTTCTGCTACATATGCAGCTAGAGACATGAGCTCTAGGGGTACTGGTTAGTTCATATTGTTGTTTCACCTATAGGGTTGCAGACCCCTTCAGCTCCTTGGGTACTTTATCTAG
>NC_034598.1:36227347-36235860 GCF_900095145.1 Mus pahari
CAACCCAGGTCCGGGCCCTCTCACGTCAATCATTAATCAAGAAAATATCCAACAGACATTCATATGGGCCGATTTTATGGAGGCTGAGATGAGACTTTTCACAATGTGACTGTTTCCTTTTTTTAGGGTCACCTATGTGCCTGCAACCCCCGCACCTTTGCTCCTATAAATAAACCCAAAAATCTCATTGATTCCCAAGCCAGTCTTGTCAGAGTCCTTCCTTTGCTCTGTCACTGTTGCCCTATCTGAGGTGAGAAGACATTTGAGCACTGGTTCACATCTTTCTAAGAGTCACCCAACACTGGATGCCACATCCTTTCCCCACCAAAATTACTACAAGATAGTACATTGGCGAATTGGCTAAATTTCACCTTTATACAGTGTGTATATAATTCAAGACACTGTGTTGCAAGGGTTGAAAAGACACAATGTTATTTGTCAATAAAACAAACAAAGTTTCAAAAAAGAATATGTAAAGTAACATGTTTATTGAAATAAGACCCTCGAGGTATTTTTGTGCAGGGTTTAAATGTGGGCTAAACAATTCCTACCCACTTTGGGGCTAGAGAGACAGCTCAGCGGTCAAGAGCTTGCTGTCCTTCCAGAAAATACAAGATCTGTTCCTAGCACTGCCTATTGGGCAGCTCACAGCCTCCTGGAACTCTCTGAACAAGGGATCCAATGGACCTGCACTCATGTGGCCCGTACACATAAGTAAAATTAGAATAGGTCCTTTAAATTATTCTGGGGGGGAGTGGTAATTTGGGATGTAAAGTTAATTAATTAGTGGAAAAATAAATAAGAAATAAATAGCTGGGCGTGGTGGCACATGCCTTTAATCCCAGCACTTGGGAGGCAGAGGCAGGCGGATTTCTGAGTTCGAGGCCAGCCTGGTCTACAGAGTGAGTTCCAGGACAGCCAGGGCTATGCAGAGAAACCCTGTCTCGAAAAACAAAACAACAACAACAAAAACAAACAAACAAACAAACAAATAAATAACGCGTTCTAGTTGACTCCCAGTGATTATTTCCCACTAATTCGCTGCAAGCTGAGAGAAAGTCACACATCAGTGAACTGAAGATGAAACATGCACTCCCCACAATCTCCATTCTAACAAGGCAGGGGGCTAGACCCGCATTCCTGCCTTTAAGACTCAGCTGCCAGAGGAATTCGATTCCTCAGCTATGAGGAAATATCTTCTGGGGTCCTGGTGGGTTAATATTGGGCGTTCCCATGCAGGGGAGGAGATAACACTGTTTACCCTGATAACAAGCTGGCCTCTCGCCCTTCACTTAATCTGAACGTGTCAAGCATAGTCATGACATCTTGCTTTTTTTTTTTTTTTTTCCTTTTTCTCCCTCTTGCTCTGGCCCCTGTTGGGGATAGAGCCAGATTTCTGTTTGCCCCATACTCTGATGGCTATCATCCAGTATTCACACCCCCACTGCGTTCAATAAAATCTTGACACAGCAAGAGTTCTCATTTGGAAAATATAGATTTTGTGACTTGGGCAGCTACAGAGGGAGAGTGTGTTAACTGTTCCATCTCCAGTGTTCACCTACGTGGCCTTTCTGTCTCCTGTTAATTCAGCTGGTGTAAGAGGTCATTCCTCAGGTGGGAAGGTAGCAGCTGGATAGAAGGAAGGAGGGAGGGAGGGAGGGAGGGAGGGGAAGGGGGCCCAGGCTGGGTTACCATGTGCTTGCAGGAATACACCAGCTTTGTTTGGTGAAATGACAGAGACTATGTCCAGGATTGACGACTATCAGTGGGTTAATAGTCAGAAAGAGTCACTGACGGATGGAAATTTACTCCCAGCTAAGCCTTCCTAGTCTTTGAGTTTGGTGAGCTTTAAGACTGGGATGTATCAGGTTCTCAGTAAATACCACATAAATAAATAATGAGTGAATGTATAGTCTTTTATATTTCTCTCTGTGTGTGTCAGTGTATGTGTCTGTGTGTGTGTGTATCCATGTGTTTGTATCTATGTATGTGTATTTATGTGTCTGTGTGTGTGTGTGTGTCTGTGTGTGTCTCTGTGTGTTTATCTGTGTCTTTGTGTGTGTGTCTGCGTGTGTCTGTGTCAGTGTATCCATGTTGTGTGTGTCTCTGTGTGTTTATCTGTGTCTTTGTGTGTGTATCTATGCATGTGTCTGTGTATCTATGTGTGTGTCTGTGTATGTTTCTGTGTCTCTGTGTATGTCTGTGTGTATGTATCTCTGTGTGTGTGTGCGTGCGCATGCGTATGCATGCATGTGCGTGCATATGTGTGTGATGTAAGAGTGCAAATGTTCAAATGTGTGAGTACAAGGCACACCTACCAATGTCCGAGGACAACCTCAGGTTTCTGATCTTATCTTCTATCATACTGGGGACACTGGCTCTTGTTATTCCCTTTACCACATGCCAGGCTAGCCCACACATTCAGCATATACCAGGCTAGCCCACAAGCTTCCAGTGATTCTCCAGTCTCAGCCTTCCATCTTACCATAAGCATTTTTGGGATTACAGACATGTTACTGCTTACAGATTTATGTGTGGTCTGGGGATCCAATCTCAAGTCCTCGAACTTGCACGACCATCAGGTACCCGCTAAGCCACTTCCCCAGCCCTCTTTGTGTCTGTAAAGCACAGATGCTAACACCCCCAGATGTTCAGTGAGCTCTTCAGGGACATGTGCAAAATCTTAAGTGATGAAGGTTACAAGATGGGACATTTTTTAAAATATCACCCAATGTGACCAGGGGCTCTGGAGTCTGGCTCTGGGTTTGTTTCCAGATTGTACCTCTGGGCCTATACATCACAGAAGGCAGACATTCATCTCTTGCTTTCTGCAGTATTTCCAACACCCGGCACAGCATCCGGTCCATGCTAGATACTCAGGCAACATTTAAACCCTTGCCATTTCTCCATCTGGGGAACTGGGTCCCTCTGCATAAAACTGGAGGATGTTGGAGCCAAGATTTTCCATGTCTCTGTGAGTGAGGCCGTCTGCTCCCTGTCCTTATTTCAAACCCCATTTCCCGGCTCCCTCAGTGAAGGTGGGCAAAGCTCCAAGCCATTCCCCCGTATTGTACCATCCTCCCTGCTAGCTCTTATTTTCATAAGGAAAACCACAGAAATGTAATCATAATGGAAAACAGTGAGTCGATCAATTACTTCATTGTCCGCTTTGTAAAATGAATCCCAGAACTACCACAGACCTCCCGATCTCCAACCTCAGCAGCCAGAGATCCCCTGGACTTTCAAGCTAGGTGGTTCCAGCTACTTTCCCCAGAGGGTGACTCCCATCCCAGTGACACGCTTTCTCCGTGACTTCTGGGCCAGTCCCCACAGGAGCCCTCGGCCTTGTTTCTCCGTCTCTTCTGGGGGTGCCCCATAATGGTCCTCAGCCTGGAGCAGCAGAAGTCACATATTCCACTGTTCGCAAGACAGTGGTTGAAGAACTAAGTCCCCCATACAGAACGTAAACTCTTCCCCTCTTGGGATTCTCCCACAGCCAGAGGATGATCACAGTCCCTGAACCACAGTAGAGCGAAAACAGAAACACAAGTCGAGTTTCTCTGTTGGTCCCAACAGGCACTGACTTAGCCACCCAAGAAGCTCATGTCTCTCGTCTGAGAACTCTTATTCCAAAGAGAGACAGCCGGCAGTGGCTCATTCTGTGAGGCTAAGGTCTACAGCATCATGACGAGGTCCAGGTGTGAAGAACCGCCCTATGACCCCGAACAGACTGTGTGACCTCAAAAGAATCGCTGCCATCACTCCCTTCAGACGCTTCCTTTAAGCCGTAGATCTAAGGCTGGCAAGATGGCTCAGTAGGCAAGGGTGCTTGTAGCCAAGCCTAACAACCTAAATTCAATCCCAGGACCAAATGGTAAAAGGAAATGACCAACTCCTACAAGTTGTCTGCTGACTTCTACATATGTGTAATGGCATCAATAGATAGATAGATAGATAGATAGATAGATAGATAGATAGATAGATAGATAGATAGATAGATAGATAGATGATAGGTAGCTAGATACATGGATAAATGTAATTTTAGATACTTATGAGATTTGGAAAATAAAGGGTTGAGCCAGTGAGATGACTGAGCAAGTAAAGAGAGACACCTGATTCTATGTCTAAAAACCTAAGTTCTGTCCCCTGGAACAATATGATAGGAAAGGACAACTGAAGCCTGCAAATTGTCCTGAAGCTAAGCTTTATCCATCCCCAAGGTCTGCCTTCTGAAGCATCCCCTTAGAATGGCCCCACCTCCTAAAGGATCCACGGCTTCCCTGAACAGTGGCAGCAGCTGAGAATCAAGTACTCAGTCACGTGATTCCATGGGAACGATTCCCATTCAAAGCTAACATCTGCTCCTGGCTCCCCTAGACTGATGGGAGGGGGAAAAAAAAAAGTGCATCTCAAAGTAGTGACCATGCCGCAGTGTAGCTCACTGTGCAATCATCAAGTTTCTCCTGCCCAACAATTTGTTTTTCAATCCAGACCTGAAAATATCCGAACATGGGTAGGACGCCATTAGGATTTTAGTCAGAACCTTATACAAATGGTCTCTAGCCTGGCTCCCAAGAGAGTCCTTACCTCTCTGAAATCCCACAAATGTGGCCTTTAGCAGGTCTGTACCTCGGACTCTGCGTCGCCACCGGAATGAACCACTAAGCTCCGTTTGTAGCATTCTGGGGTTCGCTGGCCCACAGCTCCAAACCCATCCAAATTCCTCCTCCAAAGGCCTCAGAACCACAAAGTTAAGCTTATCAAGACGGAGAGCCTATTTACTGTACAAATTGTATATATTAGCTATTTATCCTATGTCTGTGACAGGACCACCCTAAGGGACGAAGGATTTGCAATTTTGGCTCATAATTCGGAGGGAGCAGCCCATCACAGAGAAGAAGACATACGGATACTAAATTGGTTTGATCCGTGGTGGCAGAGTGAAAGTTTATTTCTCATCTCTCAGTAAGTCAGGGAACAGAAAGCTCATACCAGAGACAGGTTCCATTCCTTCAACTAGGCTAGCCCCGCCCCTGCCCCACCCCCACGAGTTCACAACCTCCCTAACCATCTGGGGGGGGGGGCGGTTCAGACAGGTGAGGGGGTGGGGCTTCACATTAAAACTGCATTAGCCAAAGAGCCACTGTATCATGTACCACCAAGCTGTCCATAAGAAGGATGAGCATTTGCCTTGTCAGTAACTAACTCCTAAGAGGCTACTACTGGAACATTTGAATGCCAGTGGTAAGAAGACTATCTAAGGGTGATTATGTGGGGATGAAATCCCTGGAAGATGAAACCATGATTTAAATAATAAATGGTCAAGTCTACTGCTCCCATTAGTGGGCTTTTTTTGTTGTTGTTGTTAAAGATAGTCTTACCAGCTTTAAACACAGGGTATCTTAATTCTTTGAGATTTTAAAAACTTGTATCTTAAATGTATGGAAGGAACAAATCCCATTACAATGACAGTACACAAAATGTGTTCCACAGCAGGAAGTGTCTCTCAAAAAAGAATTCTGTGATGAGAGATTAGAGAAAGCTATGTCCTAAATCTACCTCCTTCGATGTTCCTAGAGCGCAGTTAATGTATCTTTTTTTAAAACGTTTAAATTACATTGTACTTATTTTGTTTGGGGATGGGGAGCAGTAATAGCATAATGAACATTTGGAGGTCAAATGGCAACATACTGGAGTTCTTCTCTTCTTCCACAGTGTGGGTCTCAGGGAACAAACTTGCATCATCAGGCCTGGTGGCAAGCATGCATACCCGTAGAGCCATCAGGTGGCAAGTGCCCATACCCACATGTGGTCCACATTTCACCTTGTCACTAGTGTGTGGAAACTGGAGCACTAGTCCGCATTTACCCTGCACCCGTTGTCTGGTGCTGGGCTAGAGGGAAGCACTGATACCCCACTCAGGGAGTGGGAAAACACAGCATAGGATATGGGAGATCAGGCAGGTGAAATGGCTCAGTGGGTAAGAGTACTGACTGCTCTTCCGAAGGTCCTGAGTTCAAATCCCAGCAACCACATGGTGGCTCACAACCATCTGTAATGGGATCTG
Source organism: Mus pahari (assembly GCF_900095145.1). Taxonomy (NCBI): domain Eukaryota; kingdom Metazoa; phylum Chordata; class Mammalia; order Rodentia; family Muridae; genus Mus; species Mus pahari. Next base: position 36,233,415 of record NC_034598.1, read on the forward strand.
ATACCCTCTTCTGGTGTGTCTAAAGACAGCTACAGTGTACTTAAGTATAATAATAAATAAATCTTTAAGGAAAAAAAAAGATATGGGAGGTTGAAGCTGGAGTTCCTGGGTATCCAGTCTCTGCTGGAAACCACAGAGGAGTCAGGATGGACGGTCGGGGTCACAGGCCTGTGATGAGGAGCCCAGACTGGGGGTTCTCAGACTCCTAGACATCCAGAGGCCACTGGAAGTTGTGGAGGAGCTGAGGAGGCCCCGGGGCGCTGAGGACTAGCTGTGGTTGTCTGGGGGTGCAGGGGTGGGGGGGAGGAAGGGGTGGAGGGGGGGGGTGGCGGGGGGGCTTTCTTTGGGAGACTTAGGTTGCTTGGCTCTGTAAATGAAGGTTTTCTCCATGCTCCTCACAGTGGTTCTTAATGAAAGAGACCATCCTTGCTTCCAAACTGTTTATTGTGAAAAATAGGTTCATACCACCTCTTCAGAGTGGACCAGAGATTAATTACCTTTAATTAATAAGGGATGCTTATTGGCTAAACCCTCTAGAAACTCATTAGCATGGAGAACTCCATAACTACAGGTCACATTTCCTATGTGGGAAATGTGGCACGTGTTCCAGGCCAGGAATTTGTTATAGCACAAGGAGCCACCTACCAGCTCAGGTGGGTGCCTGGGCGCCAGAGACTCTGAAGAACCTACTCAACCTTACCAGGTTTCCTGGCACCGTCCATTGTCTCACACCCACAGAGCCATCTCACAGGAGTATATTTAACATTTAAAGAGCTTTCTCTGCAAAGACCATTTTTCTTTTTCCCTTCAGGCCTTTCTAGCCCTGCGCTTCCTTGGATGCTCCATAAACTCACTTGATTTCAAGGCAGTCACTCGAATGCAGCACCCGCTGGCATGTAAGTCAGGGATGGCGGTCGGCGAGATGCAATGGACAAGCTGGCAGATTCTCACTGAGCACACTGCTCAACATCTCTGAACTTCTGACTCTTCTTCTATAAGTTAAAGGTAAGCATTTACCTATATCACAGGGTTACCTTAAATGCTAAATGAAATAAGATATTCGACATACATAGCCAGGACCAAGCACACTGCAACTGCTCAAATACATGAGAGGTTCTATGATCAGGTGGTATACACCGGGCAGGGATAGTGGGTTTATGGTGGAGAGATGGCAAGGGCAGTGACCCTTCTTAATGAGAGAGCAGATTGTTTCTATCTTCCCAGAGGAGACGCGCCTAGGCTATACCTCTTTCTACCTTTTAGTTTACAGTCGAACCCTGTCCCTAAACATATAGCATCCTTTGTCACTGGTACTGGTACAGACCTTCCTGAAATGTTTTATGAAGTATGGTGTTTCTAATTTTTATAAAGATCTATTTCCGTGTATAAGTGGGGGAGGAGGGGCATGTCTGCTTTTCCCCCTGGGGTAGACAGGCTGTCGCATACCAGGGCTGAACCGTAGGAAGGGAAGCTTAGCTGGGGTAGGTGGGTGCAGGCAGGATCCTGGCCAGCTGTGAGTGTCAGGTAAAGAGCACACCCAGAAATAACTTTGAAGACCTAGTTCAGTTTGGGGGGGGGGGGTCAACAAAGGCTATTTAAACCTTTGAGGAGGTGAGTATGGGCTACAGAGGTGAGTGTACATCACCTACAAGGGCCTGGGTGCCGGGGATGCCTAATTAGCATGAAGAGATATACTAGGTGCTACTGGATATGACCTTATAAGGGGAAAGAAAATTTTACCTGGCTAACGGCTATGTGACGTCCCCTGGTGAGGTAAGGGTGCGGGGCACAGGGTTACATACACCAGGACACGCAGGCTTGGGAAGGGAGCGAGCAGTCCTACTCCTGCCAATCTCAGGATGAGATTTCTGTGTTTGGACATGCCACCACCCCACTCTTGTTCCAGGCCTGCTCCTCCCAATCCCAGAGCTCCCTGACCCCACATATATAGGTGGGTGTGTGAACACCATCACCTGATAATTGGCATTTAGTAAGTACTCAACAAATTCTAAGATCTGGAGATGTAACTCAATGGTAGAACATCTGTCTAACATGTACAAGACCCTGGATTTGCTCCTTGGGAGAAAGATAAATGGGTGGATGGGGAGAGGGATACAGGGAGAGAAAACAGGGAGGGGGAAGCAGAGAAAGAAAAGGAAGGAAGAAGGAAATGGTGTTACACATCAGTGGTCACAGCACTAGGAAGGTGGAGGCAGGAGGACCATGGGTTCTAGGCCAGCCTAGGTTTTACAGTGAGATCCTATCGCCAAAAAATAAAAATAAAAAATAAAAGAAAGAAAGAAAAGAAAGAAAGAAGTTCTGCTACAGTCCCATATGCAATGTCATATGAAGGAAGACAAGGAAGACAATAAAACAGGAAAGCTTAGGACCTTGGATCTGCATTTTAGTCATGGCTGTCCTAAGAAACTGGGCTATTAGAGATTGT